>NW_026860722.1:0-179383 GCF_026571515.1 Ruditapes philippinarum | reverse complement strand
TAAGGTTTAATAATTTGCAAATTCTTGATCAACCAAACGATTTTACACAATATAACATTGTGATGATATCATTCAGCCTACACTATCCAACTCAATATCGACATCTTTATGCAATGTGCAGTTAACACATATTAGCTGATTTCTATTAAGGGTACTGATCAGATAAGTATTTGATAAAGAAATTCATCGGGACCCTACACTTAATGTTGACCCCAAAAACAAAAGAGGTCATTTGGTTGTGACATGCAATGTTTCTCGCTAACTAAAGCAACAAGGCTTATGTTTTTTCCTGAAGAAATGTTTTATGTTTTTTCCTTTTCGTTGAACAAGGGCAACACAAGTTCAACAATGACTTTGTCCAATAACTTATATACTGAAAACCATCTCCAGATCTCCAGGCCGTTGGCAATGTTCGTACGAAATGTTAACAAAACCTTAGGCTTATTTCTTCTTAAAGGAACTTTATACCTTACACACGAAGACTGTTTTACATTCTCAGAACGAAAATATCTATTTTATAATGCTAAAATTCTGATAAAAGAGCATGTTCGGTGCTTGTTACCGCACGAAAGTAGCACTAAAGTTGTAATTGTTTATCATAAAAGTCGTATTTTGACTTTTATACAAAATACTCAATCACCTTAACTGTACTCATTGTCAAAAGCAACAGCAGACAAAATAGTTCAGGTAAATGACAAATGAGTAACTGTTTAGATACTATAAAAGTAAACCAAATATAAAACCTTTTGAGAAATAAAAATAACAGTATTTTTGGGCACAATGGGCCTTTGAACATAATAAGTGAGCAATCGGACAAAGAATTTACACACACTGTCAATGCGATTTTGATTGTTGTCCAAGTGTCATATAAACAACATTTGGGTCATAAATATGTATATGGGCTTATTCTTTTTTTAATTAATTTGATCTAACAAGGAAAACAGAACGTACGTATACAAGAAAGACTGGCATGCACCCATATGCTATCCACTTTTTATGTAAGCATAACAACACGCCTGGCAAACTGTCGCTCCACTTCAAAAAATGCGGTGTACAGAAAAATGTTCTAGATGGAGCGGAAGGCCGATCCAAATGGCTAAATGTAAGTATTACTTTATGTTTTTATCTTGTAATTCATTTAAGATTTTCGAAAACCGAAAATGTAGTTTCGTGTAGGATTGTTTAAGGCGTTCAATGATCTAAGCTGTTTCAAAGAGAAAATAATATATTAAACCCGGGGGAACCTGTTTCCCCAGACAAATTGAACGACGATTTGTAGAATATTGAGTTTCCAAACCATTAAAATGCCCTCCTCTTCGGAATTATTTTAAAAAAGCGTATAAGAAAAATATCAACTCGTTTTAAGAACTTGTCTTTCATGCAACATACATTACTCCTGGTGGGTTTCTTAGTTTTGTATATCAAAATGTTTTGAAAGTAGTGGAGCCAAAGGGCAAGTCATGGAGCGAAAGGTTCGACGTTGAGCGCAATGCCATATTAATTTGCGTATAAGGAGGAGCGCAGTCTAAGATACAGAAGTTAAAAAAAGACATGATCAAGTGTTAAGACCGAGATATACATATCTGTAAAATAGTGTTTGTGTATTCACAGTGTCTCTATGAAAAATACATCTTTAATAAATTACAAGACATAAACATTAACAATACAAAAAAATGTACTTACAATTAGCCGTTTAAATCGTTCGATCTCGAAAATGCCGTTCGCTCGTTTTTTCGTACACCACAATTTTAAGTGGAGTGACCGTTTATCAAATGAATGTGAAAGCCTCGGAAGTGAGCATTTTCTATAAAATATTTTAAAGATGAATATCTTACTTTTATTAGTATAGTTTTAATTAATAAAGCACGAAGTGTAGTTTCCCTTGTAAAATACTAAACAGTAATTTACCTTAGCAGACTGAGGTCCGGTAGCAGATTGACGCCTCTGAATTAGAATTGTTTTATCGCCTCTCTTATAAGATAGATTTGCATTTATTGCATCGACACTTCCCTATGGTCAAATTGACATTACATAATTATTTTGAAAGTATGTTATCAACCATAAAAAGAGTTAAAAAGATTAAATTACCTACATAAAGATCATTTGCAAATTTTTAAACATTATATAAAACTTCAGTCCACATCGTGTTATAAAGGTTAATAAATAAATTTAGGCCTACAAAAATAAATAGGTTGAGTTTTTAATTATATTATTTTGTAAAATTTTCTCAAGAACATCAAATTAATGATCACATAAATGGAAGTATCATAAAAGTAGAAGTTACAACCGCCTTGAAATCTATAACTTATTAGAGATAAAAAGAGATATGATAAGAAATTTGATGATACAAGATAAAAAACTATATTTACGTCGTCATCATCATTTTCTTCGTCCTCGCTCTGTAATGAATTATTTTTTGATTAATGTGACAGTTAACAATAAGTATCAAAGAGTGTAAGTGTTTATCTATATAAAACATGTTTAATAATAATTCTTCTAAGGGTATAGATTCAATGTGAAAACAAATAATACTTTGAGCATTTGCTTCAATTTCCTTTGTTCATTACATTTTTTATTGTCAAAAGACGTTAGATGTATGTTGTATACTAATAGATTATGTGCAGATGACGTAAAATAATTGAACCATTTCTTCCTCTTTGAAATTTTAAAAGTAAATAATATCAATATTCAGAGAGACAAGTGTTACAAATCGTCATTTGATCAGCAAAAAAGCTCTATAGCATATAGCTTTTATACAACAAGACTCGTTCATTTTAAAGAAATTAAGTTTGAGTTTCGCCAAAAACGTGCGCAAGATTACATAAGTGATACATGAACAAAACTCTTTTTTTTACAACAAGTTATCATTTTATATATGATAGAAGAATTACAACAATAATAACCTAAGAATTAAAGTTTTGTTCAGTTTTACCTCATTTGAATCATAAATAGTAACATATCTGCAGAAAATAGCCATTTTCATGCAACTGTTCCACGTGGCATCATAATATATCCTTCCTTTCATTACTTTTGCTAATTGCACTATTTCATCTGGGTCGAATGGGCTATATAAAAATAAGAGTAAATGTTTGAAAGACTTGCCAATATTCGAAAATTATTTTGTGATTTTGTTTCGCATGAAGTTAATCTTTGCAAATTATTTCTTAAATAAGACAAAATACTCGTAAAGAGACTTCTACATTTTTCAAATATGTAAGGAAAGGCAATTATAACTAGCTGAAACTCTGCACGCTTAAAGAACATTAAAAATGAAACATCTCACTTTATGAGTTAAGTGCGCCCTAATGTTAGTTTTAAGCATATTAAGATCATTTTCCAGAAGAGATAACTCAATTTGAAATATAAGGATAGCTTATTGTATTTCACATTATTTTGATTTCTTTTTTAGTCAATAAGCGAAGTTAAAAACAATTCTATTTAAAAAGGATGTTTTGCTATGATTCAGTGACTTCACATTTTGCTATTTTCTACCAAAAACACATATTAACATATAAATCAGTTTGCGTTAACTCCTGTAAAATAAAATAATGTAATTAAGAATCTTAGCAAATTTATCACTTAAACAAGGACTTAAAGTTGATCATGTTTAAAGTACTCTACCGGAAGGTAAAAAGTACAAAGGAATAAATGCACCTTACATCATCCCTTCCTGATGGTCGAATAAGTTACTCTCATATGTATCAAATGTTTCAGCCACAACAAAGAAATCCTCTTCTTTAACATATGCTTTTGTATATTTCTTATCGGCGACAGTGAATAAAGCTTCATTTTGATCACTTAAGTCATTTAAAATGTCTTCTTCCTTCCCAGTAAGGTGAACCACCTTTTTATTTCCTTTAAAAGAAATATTAAAAATTGAATTTCAGATTTAATCCTAAATAGTATAGAAAATTATATATTTTATAACAAAATATTAGATTAATTTCAACTAAATCATACACGGATACAAAATGAATGATAAGGTATTTTGTTCATTAACAATTAAATCGTTAATTAAAGGCACATGAAATTGTACCGATAATTGTTGGTAGGAGACTGTCAGGAGAATGACTGCCTTGATGTTATGTAATCTAAGGAAAGATTTAGTAATAAAACTTTTACCAATTATCAAAATATGGAGGCTGGGCAGCACCGACTGACTTAAAATTGGAATACTCTCAATTGGAAAACTAGCTAATAAATTGTTAAGTTAACACTATTTTTTAGGTATTTTTTTATCGTTTTTCTATCTCAAATCCATATATACATAAATACAACAAACTTTCATCATTATTTACAACCAAAACAAACACATCAGTTATGGCATTTATACAAAATATCTTTTCAAGTATATGCCTTTTATACGAACCAATACTATAGACACCTGAACCAAAATCTTAACAACTTACAATTAAACAAAACAATAAAATCGTCACCAAATTTAAGAACACAAAATGAATTATTTTTACAAATCTAGGATACAATATAAACCACAAACATTCAATCAACAATATTAACTTCACAAAAATCTATTCAGCATCATAAAACCATTTAAACTAAACACTTAATATTAACAGATATATTAAAAAAAACAAAGCATCATCTATGATGATCTTGACAAGAAAAAATCAATCAATACAACTCAACCAATCTCAACCAAAAATATCTTACATACAGATATAACTCAACAATCAAATATAATGCAACAACCAAAAATAACTAATTATAACCAATGAACGCTGATCAATTAAGATCACCACAATTAAATTCAACCAACTTCAACAGATCAACAAAACTCCCTTCGAAACAACAATATTATCTTCTCTAAAAATATACATACACACTACAAGTGTGCTTGTAAATTTCATCCAAAACTCGCATGATAATAAACATTCGCTAGCTTAAGTATTTGACATTTACATGTAGACAAAGTTTTTACGCACATTAACAGGTTAACATTCATTGAAACATGTTATCTATACTACATCTTAAGCAATGTATCGCTGCAGAAAACAAATTAAACTGATAAAACTGTATGATTATTCGGACGGAAGTTGAATAATGGAATCCTTTCGATTTTTGTTGGTAAAGGAAACTTATGGAAGCGGAAATATGTAATTCTGTTAAAGCTATTTAATATTTTTCAATTTCTAATTATCTTTTGTCTCATTTTAACAACAGAGTAAAGCTTCGCGTGTATACTTTTCCAATCAATCGTAAATCTTTAATTTTATCTTTTTGGAGAAGTTATCTTACATGTAATGTTTAATTCTTAATTGTAAAGATTACTATGAGTAGTATCCATGTTCATACCAACATAGATTCCCCAATGAGTGGCAGTTTTACAGTCAAATGATATCATATCACCCGCCTCAAGTGAATTAAGGAACAATCGTGCATTGTGTTGGACATCCATTTCTTCGGATGACTTCAGATTGATTTATATTCTGCTCAAACACTTCTTTCTATAAAATCAATAAACACAAATTATTTGGAGTCAATACAGAAAAGACTGAATATGTCATCAATCTTTAGAAGAAATATGTAAGGAAATTATACTTTATTTAAAGCAAATACATATGCACTTGTTGTTAAATATCAGAAATTGGGAAGCGCTGTAACACATAAAGCTTCCCGAGAGCTACGTGCAGACATTATTTGTCCACAGATCGCATCACGAAAATACAATAAATTAAGGATATTGAATGAGTGTAGATTTAATACTAAATTTATTAAATGAGTTGATTTAAAACGTATCATGTGAACCTCTGGGAGCAAACTATTGTTTTATTCGACGATATAAATAAATTTAGTATTGATTCTACACGAATAGAATTTATCACATATTCGAATTAAGATCGGTTGACAGTAAAAAAGAGTTTATTGACGCGCCTATAGTATAACGTTAACATTAGCGCATTTTAATGCTATGTTTGCATATAACGCAAATGATGACATGTCGCTATTATTAACCCTTTCACTGCCATCCCTGTTATTTTCGGCGTATTTGCCATATGGACGGCTTCAGCTGTTTCTATAATAATAATAATAATGATAATAATAATAATAAATTTATAATAATAATAATAATAACAAAAATATAAAGAACATTATACCATCGACAATAATTATCATTATACTAGTCTAACAGATTTGGAAACATATATAATTATTATAATACTAATAAAAATAATTACAATTATATTAATTAATAATATAGTAATCTCTTAGAAAAGCCTCTGGCAGATAGGTGATCAATAAAACAAAAACCCTCTGGCAGCGAAATTAATATTTTTAGTGATTAACAAACAGTAAAAACGAAATAAAGAAAAAGAATACATTCCCCCTATATGTTCTACTCAGTCGACTTGCGTCACCTTCTGTTCGTTATTTATCAAATAATACTGTGAATAAAGAATAGACAGTGATGCAAAACATAAACGGTTTAGTATGATATGGTGCAATCATTTTTTTTTATTTACGTTTGTATTTGGTAAGGAACGATACACCTGAAACACAACCCCAGTAAAATTTAATATTATACTTAAGTTTAAATCATTATTGTTATTAATGAACATTAATTGGACTAAATTCATGGAATTTTCATTAATATCCTTCAACTGGATTTGAGACATTTTCCATTTTTGTCAAATCTTAATGAAAATTAACTTAGCTAATAGATGATAAAAAGATGATGAATTAAAACATATAGTTAAGACAGTCATTTCACTTAAATGTATTTCATTAAATTATTCTTTGATATTTCAATTTAAGTATAAAACTAACCGTTAAATTTCAAAACTTTGTTTTTAAAATAACCCCAACTACAAGACAATTGACCATAAACGCTCCTACAAGAAATAATCGTTAATCCAAATAACGAGACAATTGGTAAAAACTTACCTTCAGTTTATTTGTTTTGTTGAATTCTAAGTCACCACGGCACAGTAAAGATCCTACACTGACTTTCCAGCATAAGTGTTGGAAGAAGATCTCTAAAATTACGTTCCCAGTCACGAGACAATCAGGTGAAAAACAGATAACAAACGAAATTCAATAATGATTAGTAAAAAACAATCGCCTTGTATTTTATTAGTTTCTCATTCTGAAAATTACTTATGACCTGTACTATTCGAGATTTAGAAAAATATATTTAGAATGCCATTTGACTGTGATACAATTTTACATCTGCTTACTTTCAAAAGCAAGACGAATTATTCAGTTTTGCTATGCGAAAGAATGTTAATAGAATATGCAATTTGATATAAGGAAAACAATGTGATACCCAAAAAGGTATAAAGTGTGTACATTGTAACCCCAAAAAGTATATCAATGAGATACTTTTGTACTATATACTTCAAAATAATTCGATACACTTTTCAAGGACGTAAATAGCTTTTCGTTTGATTCAGAAATTGAAAAATCATGTGTATGTAGATTTTTTTTAAATTCTAGGTCAGTTTTATTTTTGCATTTCAAAGAAAAGATCTAAATATAGAACAATTTCTTTGATTGAGATCTGATACGTTTTACATACCTTTTGTCAACCATAAGTATCTTTATATTAGCATGTACTGCTTTTTGAAGAATTCTAAAAATACCCATTTCCCAAAATTGTACGACACTGCATTCTTGTAATTAAACAGGTGACTGTCTTTGTTGGGTTGCATATGGTCTATTTATTTTGACAGTTTATCGTCCACAAACATAAACACTTTCGTCAACTTCAACAAGAACTGACTCTGCAATAAATATTTGTTTGCGTTTATGTTCGGCTCATAGATAAGCTATAGAAGAAGGTCGCTACAGACATATAGATAGAAACAATATATCATGTGTGAAATGTAATAGGAAAGGTATTGAAAAGGAGTACCATCTGTTATTACTATGTCCATATCCTTCTGATTTAAGAGCACTTTATTTCCCAAGATACTATTATACTTGGTAAAATATCAACAAATTGAAAAGTATTATGACTTCTTCTTTGAAAGATTTAACGAAAAAATTACCTTAATATAGTCAAATATCAGTTGAAAAAAATAATTACTGTCTAGTATTCGGTTAAGGTTTATTTCTTCAAATAGTAATGATTAAAACAAAACATTGTCATTCCCTGTTACTTCTGTAATCATATAACTATGTCAAGTCCATCATAATTCTTTTCTGTAATTATTATGTATGTTTTATACATGTATATACAATGTTTATGTAAGATTATAAACCGTCTCATAATACCTGGCTATGAACGTGTAAAATGTTTATGCTGATAAAGAATAAAAACTAAATAGTTTGTATCATTAACAAAAGAATTTAATTTACCACCATGAACAGACTCAGTCATCTTTCAGGAGTCCGACGTAACAACCTCAATGGTTCGTTTTCTTTTTCGCTTAGCCAATAGAATAGCTTGGAGACCAATCAAGGCCTCTGAAACATGACCGTCAGATGACCACTTAGTAAAGCACTTTAGCAGGTGAGGCGATTTCGTTTGCTAGTATATATATATTCTACTTATGTTTGTTTCTAAATTACTGTCTTTTGCAGTATTAAACCGTGAGATACACATTCGTCTGATTTTGCTCCTGCAATTCAACAAAAAGCAATAGATTGGAGTATCATCTATTTCAAAATGGTCTAATTTCCTATCAAATCAATCAACGAAATACCTTAGAGATCAATTTTCATGGCAATACATGGCCTCAGAAACATGACCCCGCATGAGAAACGACGCATTTTAGGTGGTCCAGAGATTTCGTCTTCCATTATTTAAATGTAATTACACTATCATCCAGATCCTTCCATGAGCTACCAATTGATCCTATTGCATTGCAATTTAACATGTGCAATATATAGCACAAGGAACTATCTTAAGAAAGGCGGCCGTCATATGCTCGCGTTGCATTGGAATTGCCTTGGACTGACTTTTAATTATAATAGAAACATTAAGACATTTTATTAAATTCAAATTGTCTATATGCAACTCATTCTAGCTTAGTTTTCCCACATTTTGGCAACATAAGGCACAGGGCGCTAAGAAACATGGTCACCAGAAACCCGCTTGGCATAGACGTTTTAGCTTCAGAGGCGATATCGTTTTCTGGTATATGGATTATACGTAGTTTTGTAAGGTATACGCAATTATCAGGATTCCACTGTGAGCTAATCACTAAAGATTTAATGTTTATATTATTGATAATAAATAAATAAGACATGTTTTACGCTCATAGAAAAAAATGAATAATAGCAATGGATTTATTTTGTAGATATTAAATGTTTAAAACATTGAATACATACGATATTTTTACAACAATAAAAGAATAGAAAACATAAAAATATAACGAAATAGGATACTTTAGGAAAAAACTATTTAAAGGTAAATTGTTCAAGTGAACTTAAGTCTAGTAAACAAAAGCACTTATTATGCTAAATTGCCTTAAAGCTGCACGCCTCCAGATGAGCAAAATATTTCGATAAAATCAAATCTGAGAAAAATGTACTACGATTGTAGGAAAGGTATAAATGTAACCAAGTGCTATTTTTAAGGTTTTTGCTATTTTTTAAGAAAGGTAACTTTGTTGGCCTTGTTTAATTTTAATTTTTACTTTGTGTAATTATGTTCCCTTAACCACATTTGCTATTTGCTTAACCATAACGTTTTCCTTTTAAAGTTAGGGTTACTTAAGGTTATTTTTTGTGTTAAAAAAGTTGTTGGTTATTGTAACATAAAAATGTGTTAATTTTATATTATTAATAAAAATTTAAATTAAGAAATTGGTATTTGTATGTTTTATTTATTTGTTTTTAAAAGTTTTAATGTTAACTAAATAAAAACTTATAGTAATTAAATACAGTTGTAAATTTAATAAAAGTTATTTTAATAAATTTGTATTGTTCTTAAGTGTTAAAATTCAAAATGGCAGCATATGTTCTTATCTTATAGTTATTCCTAAAAATCACTGTTTCTATTTGTATTGCACTAATGTTTGTAAATTACAGTTTACAGCATAATTAACAGCAAAGTAAAACAGGTGTAAGTAACAAAGGTACATGTATATTTACAAAGTCTAATCCACAATTGGTATGTTATATTTATATGTCATTGTTTATATATTTTTAAAGCTACATGTATATTTTTAAGTTAAGCATATATTGTATATTGTTTTATAAGTAAATAATTAAGTGGTCACTAAATGCAGGTACAATATAATGTAATACATTTAAATATGTATTTTATGTGTACATAATTTATTTACATAAAATAAAATAAATGGTCTATCCATATAAACTAATCTGTTAATAAAATATTAAATTAAGTATATTTAAGGTACTGTAGTGTATACAAATGTATAAAACTATATATTTCATAATAGTATGAAATGTTTGTGTTTATACTTTCAGGGCTTGGTAAATGTGCCATAAATGTAATGTAAATGTAATGTAAATGTAATGTGTATGTTGTATAATGTATAACATATAATGTTTAATGTTAAAATGTACCAAATTAAAATTATATATAAAGCTAGTGTCCACTACAAATTAAATTAATAAACCAGTAACCCTCAGTTTTGTTCTTTTATATATACAAGGCAAAAAAACATTGGGGTCACATAAAGATTAAAAATTTTAGTAAATAATTGCATGGTATGTGAGAATAATTAACGTAATTGTAAGTGTTCATAACTATATTCTTACTGCGTTACTAACGCAATAAGGGCTACATATGCATATTTTGACCTCTTTACTGTAATCAACATAAGTGGTAAGAGCCATTGATAATGTGTAAATTGTATTTTTTGGTAACTTTAAAATATTATGCTGTTAAATACATTTTCAAATTTTCATGAAAATTAGCCTGAATCTGGAGGCGTACTGCTTTAAAATATATAAGGACAGTTTTTTCCAGCATGGTATATAATGATTGAAAAATACAAAATGAACTAATATTGAGGATCATGGTCGTTGTCTTTTACAGTGATCGACGTTTTACTTATTTCACAAGAAAATGAGATGCAGTCAAGTAAAGTAGGCTATGATACCACTCTTTTTACTTCCTTGTTTAATAGATGATGAATCTCAATCTTTCATATGTATCCTTTATTTATTTATAAATTTATAGAGACTCCTGTATATCAAACAATTAGAAAAGTATTCCTTTTTTCTGCACAAAGTAGACTATTTTGTTATATAAAATATATTATTTTCTTTAAAAGAGAAGTGATCGGCGTCTTTAAATGTTGATTATACCGCAATGGAAAAATTCTCAGTTTTTTATGTTTGATAGGATATGCATTCATTGTATTTCTTTTATCCGCAAGCCTAAGAAACCATGTGCTAGAATTTATACAAGAAAAGCATTGATGCAAAGCATCAAAGGGCGTCCAAGCAAGAAATGCAGCAAGTGAAGATAAACTAGTACACATATGATGACAAGATATTCTTATAAACTACCAGAAATGTATATCACTTATGAATGAGCGGACGAAAGACATTGTTCATTATGAACTTTGATTGGCATGCTAGAGATTAGAATATTACTTGTTATTTCTTTATGATCGTGGTTATTAATAGCAACGGATAAACATGTATGCAATCATTTATAATCCATATGTGTAACGCATGATCAACACGTCCAACACCTTTGTAATTGTCCCTTATTATGTTATCGCTATTAGCGAAGACCCCCTCTTAAGGTATCTGTTCACACTTTAAGTTAGTAAAAATATGACACTGGTTATATTACCATGTTGATCATGTTGAGCATAATTGTTTATTATACAATAATTGTAATATCTATTAATTTTAATAAAAAAAATACAAATTTTATGAATATTGTTTTCTTTTCTTTTCTGTGTTTTATGCGCTATTTTAATACTGAGTTTTTACTAATCTTTTTTTTTATTAAAATTGTAAAATAAATTTTAAGAATTCAATTGTCATATTGACCTGACCGACGATTATAAGTCAAAGCTTAACTGGAAAAAGTCAGTAAATTATGGTTTATCTTTCAATATATAATATTGTTTATTCTTAAACCATGCACATGTACATTTGTATTTTTCTTTATCATTTTTTAAATTATCAATCAATTGAATAATTCATAAAATCTAATTTGTAACTTTGAATAATTCCTCGGCATCTTTACTAAACACGGATAACAAATGAAATAAAATGTTTCATAGTTGATAATGTCATTTTAATACCATAAAAATGTACATTTTTCTCAATTATTGTACTTATCACGGATTTATATTACATATAAATCCGTGTACATATTTATTGTTTTTATCTCATATAGATAAAATGAAACATGCTATTGTTGTTGTTTTTTTCTAATTGTAACGATATCAAACATCTACTCCAAAACCGGGAGAGACCGGACAATTAACGTGTGGTACTATTCGCCGGTCACTAGTAAATCCCGGTCAAAATAGACCGGGAGAGACCGGTAATTACCGATAGGAGTGATAAATAGATATATCTATAAATAGATTTTTGGAATATTTAGGTCATCAACTGATCATTCCAGGATACATGTAAAACAATAACATACCATGATAACCCACTGTGTACTACAAAATGATAAATAAAAAACCCCGAAAGAGCGCGATTTATTGACGGAAAAGGTTATTTCATTTGAAAATGTTTGCATTGCGAAATTCTCCAGTTCGCTATTCATTGTAACATATCGCGATATTTCATTCTTAATTAATAATCAAGCACCCTCATACCGATCGCAATGTTCGGCTTTTATTATGACTGACTAAAAGGCTCGAGAAGTTGCTGTCGCCCTTTCACAAAATCTGATTTCATTCCATAAGGGCGCCGCGCTTCGGCGCGGAGGCCAATTATAAATAAAACTATCTGAACATAACTAATAATGCACTTTCACAATACAATAAAGAATTTCTTTGCTTATTTTTTTGTTTGTTTCATTTTCAAGTCAAACCGACTACAAAAAGGTAATAACTTTTCAACTTTTGGCAACTTTTCAGTTTGACTAGTAGCGCCATGTCGTGCATTACTTCAGGCACTTAATGGCACCAGAGTAGAACCACCAAACATTTATAAGCTATCTGAAGAGCTTCCTCACATGAACGTTTCCAATGTTTCTCATGTGATTGGAACCTACAGCGACGAGGGGAGGTGCTGGTAAACAGATTTTAAACTCTGCACTTAAACATCAGACTCGGGAAAAATAAAACTTTGCTTGTTGAAATTCAAATTTCATATGTAAATGAGCATAAAGTGAAATTGTACATCATCTGTTATACCAGGAAAAAGATTTTTAATAAAGAAGGCAAACGAATTGTAAGGAGTGTCGGTGGCCGAGTGGTTAAAGTCGTTGACTTCAAAGCACTTGTCCCTCTCCGCTGTGGGACTGAATCACGCCAGAGAAAGCTATCCAGTAAGCTTACGGAACATCAGTGGTTCTTCTCCGGTGCAAAATTACAGAAAAAGTGCGCTGTAAATGGAAGAAAGGAAAAACTAAATATGCACATAATTCAGTTTTCATTTCAAACAATGACTATTGATTATGATTGCTATATTTCCTTATCAGTGAAGTGCTCTCAAATTATTATTTCCGCATTAAGTAAGCTATTGTTTATTGAGTCATAACTATAATTGCAAACTCCGCTATATGCGTGAGGGAAATAATTCTTTGGCTAAGTGGTCTAGATCATTTATCGCACACATCAAACATTCCCCAATAAAGCATTCTCATGGTGTTTTTGCTGTTAATAAATATTTTACTTTTCAACAATAATGCAAAATGTAAATTGTTAAAGCATTCAGACTGTGAGGTACAGAGCTTTGATGTGTATACAAATTTTAAATATATCAACTTTCAATTCAGTTTAATTATCAAATAAATTAAAGATAAATAAGTAGGTACATTACAAGTTTAAGTTCTACAATCCTATACACCGTATACTAGCAATTAACTATCTAAGGTTTCATGGTTTTATGGATATTAAAATGTTAAAAGCGGTTTTATTGACTGACATTCAATGTACTAAATAGTTATGAAGTAAGTAAATAAGTCACCTGGAACAACCTTGTTTTGATATACAGCTCCAAGAAATTAGTGTAACAAAAGTTTGCGGAAAAACTTCATCTTAAAGATACTTAGAAAGCGGACAAATTTTACTTGAAATACTTAAATCTGTCCGCTTGTTAATATAAAATAAGGAAAATGTATTTTACGTGCATTTAGATTTTTTCAACATGGTTAAGTTTGAACATTTTTAAAGGAAGCACCATTTGTTTTGTTTAAGTAATGCTTTCTTTAATTAAAAGTATTCCGTCTGCTGTTTAATAAAAAAGCATTCCGTCTCTAATAATATTGTTTCAAACAATGTTCCAATCATCTTTTTCATCAATGGTTTGAAAGCAAAAGTATATTGAATACGTGCACAGAGCTTTATCACGTCTATAACTTCGAAATAACTTATAAATTAAATGCACTTAATTCTCAAGGCTATACCTTTAAACCACATCGTTCTATATTTTGTTGGGAAGATGCCATCTTTTCCTCGTTTAGGGCACATGTATTTCTTTACTTTACAACCCGTCGCTTTATATAAAATTACACGAAAGTGTCACATTGACGGTTGAATGATCACAGTCGTATTCATATATCTGCGGATGTTTTTATTTTTTTTTAATTTTAGAGGCATTTGTCATGCTTAAACATTGAATACTACTTAAGCCGGTGCTAGTGGACTTGAACGTCGCATGTCTTTACCACTATTGTACATGTAAAGGCAAAAACCAAACCTATTAAATATTTCAGTTATGTCATTTTAGGTCGTTTTATTGGATTCCGTTTGTTTTCTAATTTTACTTGTTGGTTAACATTCAGAACAATGGACACTTTTAGATATCTCGATTACACTTCCCTTTTCTATTGTTATCAACGTATGATCATTTTTTTGTCCTCGTGTGAATTTTTCAAGTACTCCTTAATGTTCGAAGTTAACTTTGATAAGTCAACTTTTTTTCCGTCTATGGGTTTTATTTCCTACTAAGTCATTAAACAATTATGTTTTAAAGAGCGACTTCATTTCGTTTTTCTACATAAGTATATTATAATAACTATATTGTTGTAGAGAACCGTTCTAGGGATATGCAAATATAAAAATAGGTTAGTTTCTTACAGTCACATTTTCCATATCATTCTTAGCTTTTTTGTTGTTGTTTTTTTGTGTTTATGAAGGTAAGATAAATATTGTGCTATAAAAATCCGTTTTCAAACATTCTTGTATATTTTGTTGTACTTTGAGTCTTTCAATATATAACCTTTTCATTATGAGTATGTCAAGTTTTCCGAAATGCCTTTATTAAAATAATGCGTTAACTATAATTGGCTGTTGGGCACTCTTCAACAATAACAGGTAAAAATGTATAAGAATCAAAATAACTTTAGTAAATAAGCACACTTAAATTATGAATAAAAATAATGTTGTTTTTTGTAACAAAATGATATTAATTTAGTTTTTTTCTCCCTACTTTGCACTGGTATATTTCTACAGATTTCCGTCATGGATTCTCCATATATTTGTTGTTTTTATTCTACAAACTTCTGTTAACTTTCTACCGTGTTATGGTTTTGTATTACACTTTTTATCTAATGAATATGGGGCATAGAATTAAATACTGTATTAAAAGTTCAATTGATAATGATTTTTATTTTGTGTCCATATAGCTATTGCAGCCGTGTTTTCTTGTAGAATGTAATATTTGATAAGTATAAAATTACACATGACATGTAGGCATAATTGATCGGTGTTCTTATTAATGTCATATATTTAATGAATTTAAAAATTTCTTGCCTCGTTTTCTTAAGTATATGTATGCTGCTTTACGCGTTAATTTCGACTATTTGTTTAATGAATGAACACACTTAATTGTTTTTTTTTCAATAAATTTTCCTTAATTTCCCTAATTTTAATTTCCTTAACTATTTCCGTGTTGTTAATTTGTTGAATTAAATAAGTTGTTAATGATTGCAAATAATATGTTGATATTAAAGTGTTCAATATCTTCGTTCATCAAGTTATTTTTTATGACACTAGTTGTCCTATTCGATAAATAAATTATATTGCTTGCATGTTCTAATTTAAACGTCACGAAAAGATTAAAATATACGAGGGACGTTCGAAAAATGATATAAGTGAAGCTTTATCTCATGCAAAGCGTACAAACCGTAATAAAAGCAACCACGTGTCCATACAGTAACCCTTTGTGCGTAACATAGCGAAAAATTATCTCATAACTTTGAATTTGTAATATCACAGAGAGGTATGCGATCTATGGGGAGGATCAATGTCTTTCAGCACGGTTTACAGGAGGATTCGAAAATTCAAGAGCGGGCTGCAGCAACTTCAAGATGCTGCTCGCCCTGGTCGTCCTGCAAAACAACGACCAAATGTAACATAAAAAAGATCATCGATTTGCTAAAAAAATATTCCAGATTTACCATAAGGCACTTAGCCGGCTACACAAACACCGTTAACATTTTAAAGAAGATCCTGAACCTTAAGAAAATATTTGCACGATAAATACCCCATTTACTGACAAATGAGCAAAAGAGGACCCCGGTCGCAGTGGCCAAAAAACTTCTAAAAATGTACCCAGGTTATAGAAAAAAGGGCGTCGGATGGCCTAGTTTCTTGTGATGAGACCTGGGTTTACGTTCACAAACCTAAGCGGAAGAAAATAGTAAAACTACAAACAAAATAACTCGAATTATTTTTCGAACGCCCCTCGTAACACTTGAAATTAGACGATATAACATATTTTGCAACTTAAGTGTTATTTTAGATATAAGATGATGATGTTAATTCAATCGAAATTGTACTGTCTTACACTATGGGAAGCAAAAAAGTCATAAGTATGTAAAACGTAATAATTCATTAATGCGAATTTGATATAATTACAAACGACTTTACTTACCAAAATGTAGGACGACTGTTTAACATACAACATTGTCTGTTTGGTTTTACGGCGCACCAACATAATTTAGGTTATATAGCGCAAATAACCAAAATTGTGTAAGTGCGCCGTTAAAACTAAACAAACACAATCAATGCTGTTTTTCTTTTTCATTTTTCAATAGTCGTTATTAAAATTGAATTAATTCTACTTTTTTTGATAAATTTAGTTGTTTATTATATTAAATGCTCGTCATTGAGTTTTCAATTATTGCAAGTTTGTCACATTCATGATTGCCCAACTGTGTAGATTTATTTTGCATAATTTAACTTCATCTTTTTTCTGATTGAAGAGTTTGTGTCAATATTTTAGCAACCATTGAAACAATGGCTCACCAAATCAACGCAAAACAATTTCTTGACTCACTCGTTGCGGGTGATATGGTAATATTTCACAGTCAAACAGTCACTCATTGGGGAATTTATGTAGGTATGATCTCTTCTTTATGATTTATTATTACTTCAATTAAACGGAAATCACCAATGGTCCTATCGTACAAATAACAATAATTGTTATACTATAAGGATAGATAAGATTAAACATCAAATTCTTCAAAAACAGTGAAGGAAATAAAAATAATTATTATATATAAAATAAAATACTGATTCCTTAAAAATCAGTGAAGGTTAAAACCTACAAATTAATATATTTTTCTGAAGGAAATTAGTTGCCTTTTTTATTGTATCACTTTAACTGTGTTACCTAACATTTCAAAAAACCTATTATGAAAAAAAGTTATCAAAGCGTAAGGGATTTTTTTAAACATTGTGATATTATTTAACACTCAGTTAATATCTGAGTTCTGATTCCTGTGTTATAATTTTACACTGTATTGAGTGACTTGCTATAAATTATCAAAGCGTAAGGTTTTTTTTTTAAATTAAAAATGTGATATTATTTAACACTCAGTTAATATCTGAGTGTTAATTTCTGTGATATCATTTTACTCTGTATTGGGTGACTTACTATTTTATAGGAGAAAAGAAAGTGGTTCACCTTACTGGGGAGATCGGAAATCTTGTACACGATTCCATTGAAACAAATGACGCTTTGTTTACGATCGCCGGTAAAAGATATATTAAGGCGGCTGTTAAGGAGGAGGACTTTTTGGTTGTTGCTACAACATTTGATACATACGAGAGAAATTGCAAAGACAAATGGTTGACGTAAGATTCGTTTCATAGCTTCCTGATTAAGTTCTTCTTAATTACAAGTAAAACTAATGAAATACTTAAAGCAATACCCGTGTTATTTGCAGTTTGTTTTTGTCTATAATTTACTTTTGAGATGGATTGGAAACTAATGTATGAACTCTTTATTCTATTAAGAAATGAAACCTAATTATAACTGTAGAAGAGTAGAAAGTATTTACAAGATAGATGCCGATTTCGAGAGACCGTAAAAATGGAATGGTACGGTCATGCATATATTTTGACGTGACGTCAGTTGCTCTGTGCCGACAAAGCGTTAATGCGCATTAAAGGCTAGTATTAAACTATGGGCGCCAATGGAAAAACATGGGAAAAAAATGCAAAGACAACAGTTTGAAGCGATATGTTCATTTGCTTGCTACAGTTGGTTATTCTTTTACTAGTAAAAACAAATCGTTATCTTTACATACTTTGTTTTCTAATATATCTTGATAGAATAAGAAAGTTAAGTTAGTTTACAAATAAATGTAATATATATGTATTAAATAAAGCCCAGATGATCCTGAGGAAATAGTGCAAATAGCTAAGACAATGATAGGAAAGATCTACTACAATGACATGTGGAACACTTGTGAGAAAATGGCTTCCTACTGCAGATATGAGATAAAGGTATAAATGACTTTTTCGTTGTATTCCCTTAAGTTTAAAGTTATGATTCAAGCATCTGAAATGAAAAAGAACGAAAATGAAATATATATTTTCAATCTGTTACGTAGTTACTAAGTTGTTATGTACTTAATATATTAAGATTTTTTAATGTTATTTTTATCTTGTGACATAGAGTAACGTGCCAGAGACCGAATGTAAATGATAAAACTCTTTTTTTCAAAGTTTTGTTATTTGAAGACTGTATCTTCAATACGCATCGCAATGTTGCATCGCAATGTCGAACGTTAAGTCATTCAGAGAATACAGAATAAATAATGTTAGCGTTTTATACATTCTGAAAGTATCATTAAAATATGAATACCGTTTGTTAGAATCGGATTAAAATTATTATTATTATTATTTATTATTATTATATACCACATTTCTATAGCACTCTTTTCATAAATAATAAATGTTCAAGAGTGCTTTACATAAATCCGATAAAACATAATCACATATATATATAAGACATAATGTACAACATTAATTAAGTAAACCTATTAAACAATAATGATAATCCAAAACAAGTAAAGGATGGCAAGAAATACAGACACATTTAGTTTAAAATCAAGGCTCAATTAAAATTAACACTGATAATATAGCAAAAGTAGTACATGTATGATGATTTATGAACTAACGTCCATAGAACTTTATGAAATAATGTGTTTTGAGAGCTCTCTTAAAACATGGCAAGGTATTACAGTCTCTAATGTCAGGTGGTAACGAGTTCCATAATTTCGCTGCGGCTGTCTGGAAGCACCTGTCACCATATCGTACTGTCCGAGATTTAGGCACAACTAATGTCATTGAGTTATTCTGGGACCTCAGATTTCTGACTGGGATGTACACGTCTATCATGTCTTTTATATAGGCTGGTGATTGATCGATGAGGGATTTATATGTATAAGTCAAAATTTTATATTCGACCCGATACTCTGCCGGAAGCCAGTGAAGGTCACGTAAGATAGGTGTTATGTGGTCATATTTGAGTGTTTTGGTCACAATTCTAGCTGCTGTATTTTGAACATGTTGTAACTTGGTCATTGACTGCTTAGAGACTCCATATAACAGTGCATTACAGTAGTCTAACCTAGAAGTAACAAGTGAATTTACTAGAGATTTGGTTGCTTTAACAGTAAGATAGGGTCTGATGTGACCGATTTGTCTTAATTGTGCATAACAGTTCCTACAGACATTATTTACATGTTGTTCCATCCTCATGTTCGAGTCATAAATATATATGTCATTTTAACCAGCATTTAATATTACTTTTTATAAATACAATTGAAATAACTATTTAATCTTTATCAACTTTCAAAACATAAATTTGTGTTTTTTGAAATTGAATTGATTTTTTGGTTCATTGATGACATTTACCTGATATTTGCCTTTCTTTGTTTAGGACTCACTTCTTTTTCAAAGTTTGGAAATAAAGGGAACCACTGAGGTAATTTAGTAATTTGTAATGAAAATAACGTTAGTGCACACAGAAATCTCTTTACAATATGTTATGTGCAGTTTTTTTAAAATTTCAAGAATTAAATATTTGAGAACAATGTTGCTACTATGACGATTCGGCCATTGTAATTTGATCTGAAACGTTTTGGTTCTTGAATTCTATGAAAAATAAAAATATTTCTTAGCAGAAAAATCTGACTTTTGCCGAATAAGCTGTATGTAAACTATCCTTGCAATACAACTTGCATAACCGCGGATACAGTTAGAATAATGCATTTTTATTCATTCTGAAATAATCATTAAAAATGAATGGTTGCCGTTTGTTAACATTATCTGAAATACATTATTATCTGTCATTTTCAACCAACATTTAATTTTACTCTTTAAAAATACTTAAAAAATTACTGTTAAGTCTTTATCATCTTTTAAATGATGAATTTGTTCTTTCTTGAATTAAATAAATTGTTGAGTTGATCTATAGCATTTGTCGTACAATTGCCCTGTTTTGTTTAGGCCTCACTTCAGTTTCAAAGCATAGGCGTGGGAAAACACACTGACCATATACATCATGTATGTCAAGAGGTAAGAAAACACTTTTGATTTTTTCACCATTAACATGTTCGTGCTGTAGCTTGGAATAAAAGGACTTTGATACTTGGTACCTTATTATTTAAAACGATAGTTTAAGATTTAAACGCCACACTAAGACACCAGAAAATGTATATGGAGACGAAAATCACTATAATTTATAATATACCAAAATCTCCGAAACAAATTTTAAAAGTTGTAATATCTTTAGCATTATATTAGTAGCTAAGAAGAAAACGACGATCATTGCATAAGTGTACCAGGTTGAATAATAATAATAAGTGATACAAATTCTGAACTAGAAGCTATAAACTGATGTACAGAGTTATCAAAAACTTGCATCGAATAATCAGTCGATCATTGACTTTTTTATCTGACAGGAATATATGTAGTTGATAATGACTGTTTATCCTTATGAAGATAAATTTATTTTATATAAAAAAACTTTACGCTATATGTTGTGCAGTTTGCAAATTTAATTATATTTTATAAATTTCAAGATTTACATATTTCAGAACAATGTTGCTGCTATGACAATACGGTCATTGCAATTTAATCTGAAACTTATTTTGTTCTTGAGGTCAGTGAGGTCATTGTATTTATATGGTAAAATATAGATATTTCAGCAGAAAATTCTGACTATTGCAGAATAATTTGTATGTAATTTATCATTGAATATAAGAGTGTATTACCGGAGGATAATGATAAAATAATAATAGCTTTTTAAATATGTTATGAAAGTATCAATTAAAAAAATGAATTGTTTCCGTTTGTTAGTATCGGATCTAAAATTCATATATTCTCATTTTAAACCAGCATTTGATATTCCTTTTTAAAAATACATTTGAAATTACTTTTTAATTTTTATCATCTATCAAAACAAAAAAAAAATGCGCCTTTTGAAATTGAATTTTTTTTGGTTAATTGATGGCGTTTGCCGGATATTTACTTTTCCTGTTTAGGACTCACCTCATTTTCAAGGCTTGGACATAAGCAGAACCACTGAGGTAATTAAGCACTATTTAATTTTTTAACCATTGATATGTGCGTGCTGTGAGAATAAAAATACATCAAAAACCATGCAATTGGTACCTAATGATGCCAACGATATATCAAGATTTAGCCACTCAGACACCAGAACAATATTGATTGATGTAAGAACCACTATCATTTAAAATGAAAGAAAATTGCCGGAAAAATAGTTGTGATATTTAATTCATTAAATTACTAGTCTTGTCTAAAACGATCATCCCATAAGTGCATAATGGCTGCCATTCTTGGCAAAAGAGGTAAATAATGTAAAAAATTGGAAATACTTAAGTTGTCAATATTATGAAAAAGGAAAATGATTTTTTTTGTTTCGTTTGACTTCTCATTGCATTTAACTGTTTAATGATATTAAATATAATAATTACGATTTAGTTTACATTTTTAACAGATTTAAGCTTTTTGTCTTTATACATTTTCATGTAAGTTAATTTGAACTTTAAAAACTTTATTATTCATATGTATCATTCATATATCAAATCTATCATTAGATGTCTGACGTGAAAAGGTCTAAACCTCAAGACTATATTACAACACACAATAAAGTGGTTTTAAATGAGCTAAGACCAGGGGATCTTGTTACATTTGCACGGCCGTTCTTTTATCATTGGGCTGTTTATATAGGTTTGTCAAACGTTTGTTTTTAATCAAATGAAATGATAAAAAAGAACAAAAAAAATCATATTTCAAATAATTCTTCTAAATGCATTATTATGTTAATAACAATAGGTCAAAAGCTTGCACTTTACTGTACCATCCGCGAGCAGGCTCAATTAAACTGAGCCTGCAACATTTTTAATTTTGTCTCTTTTGGCGTTCTTCTTGGATTCTGTTTTTCCTTACTGTGCCTATTGTTCTATTGTTTCTTTAATAAATACATTTTGCTATTGTTAAATTTAAACACGACTTTTGCAGATGACGTTTGTTGAGCAATATTGAAATAAAAAATAAAAATGATTGGAGTGACATTCTGATCATGTATTTGACAATGTTAACGATTAAATATAGCAGCTGTCAAAGAATTGCTAAAGCACTGCCCAATTCATTGCATCCATGGAACGTTAACGATACATAACAAAAATCGTTTTATAGAAATTTCTATGCCTCACATGGATTTTTGAATATTCAAGTAGACTATAACGTTACGCAAGTTCTACACTGTGTTCTTACCATAAAACATTTCTCCCTTCGATGGGCATAATGTCATTTAAAAGGAGCAAGCCTTCAGATTCATGCTATTTTTCATGAAAAGTTTGAAAATGTGAAAATGTTTAAAAGTAGATTACTGTGAAGTAAACTAAGATATTATTTACACATTGCAAGCGCCCTTAAAAAATCCAATTTAATTACGAATAAGATGTCAAAATATGCAAAAATAGCCCCTACTGCGTTAGTAACGCAGATAAATACTGTAAAATCAGTCATCTATTGAATGCAACATGTAAATTATTACTTGAATAATTAATATTTTTACTTTTCTTTAAGTCGTATAAAATTTTCTCAAATTAGATTTCTTGAAATATTTTGGCTCATCTCGAGGCCTGACGGTGAAACACGAAGTCAATGGACATAATTAAATAAAACTTCAATTATTTTCATTTATCAACAAACACGATCTCTTAGGTTACACACCTGAATGATTTATTGCATTTAACCCTACAATTTCTGACAATAACAGAATTGTCTTGGTATGATTGAAGTATATTTTTCAATTTTCATTTGTTATATAACATTTCATTTTCTAACTTTTATCAAATACTATGTAACATTAAATTTGGTCAACGTTTAAAACATGCTGAAAATAAAAGAAGCAAGTTAAATGCACCACCTTAACATAATAAAAAAAACATAAAACGAATTTATTTGTAATAGGACATTTTAAAATCATATGAAACTGACAATAAGTTATTCTTGAAATGAGCTATTTCTTTTGTTTTCATATAGGGGACCAAGAGATTATTCATTTATGTGGGGATGAGCCCATTACATCAGATATTAGATTGATACATTTTTTAGCAATCTCCGGTGTACCTTTCTCTAAAGGATGGGTAAGACAGGAGGATTTCTGGACAGTAGCATTTGATAGCAAAGCAGATATAAACAATGAAAAAGATGACCTGTTTACGTATGTTTATTTTTTTCATGTGGCTTTTTGTGTAATTAATTTCAAATGGACCTCTAACATAATGTCAGATGGCCTTGAATCTTATTCAAATATGAAAACGTGCTTCAGTCGTGGCCAATTTCATTATATTCATTACACAGATAACACAAATATGAAAGCGTTGGTTAAGGGTGGTTTATACCTTGAAATGATCAATTTGTATATGAATATGCAAAACATAACAAAGAAAAATACTTCAAGTTGAATTGAAAACAAATTTCTGTGCGAGTTCTAGTTACCCTTATTTGTGTGTTTATGAATGAAAGCTTTTCATTTTCTGGTCATCTTTTATAATTCGATTCAACACTTTAGAAGGAGGAGAGAGTAAATGATCTGAAGTATTGCACATAAGATTTTGGTTCAAACAGACATCATATTGCACTCAAATCTCGAAAACGTATTTTCATTCTTGAGTGTTTGCAAAATCTTAGTCGATTCAACACATACTAGGGGTGATCCAGAAATAACGGACTGGGCGCATAACTTAGAAACTGACAAAGAGAAAATCCTGAAAAATATCTGAAATTAATTTCAATGTTTAATGCATGACTCCTGAAAATTTCAATGCATTATGGCAATAAACAACACTAATATACATACAACACACAAACGTCTAAGACCTTCTCTTGAATCATTTCCTAGATATTGCCTGCCTTCACCGAATCGCCGATGCCATTCAAAAACTTGTGTTCTTGATACTATCTTCCTGCAGATGACTGTGTTTTCATTTCATAAGCTTTTGTAGGTGGATTACAAAGTTCGCACCAAAAAATAATGATTTTGCGCTGTTCTGGATACTGATGAGACGCTATTGTCAAGACACTAGCGGATATGATGTCCGGTTTGTTGTTTGATAACGGAAAACGTTGATAAAAAGACGTGCATGACGTCATTTCAAACTGACGGTAATTGGCTCCGAAATGCAAAGTCCGAAATATGTTCAAAATAAACTATAAAATAACAATTTGTGAATGAAAAATGACTTCCCCCGCTCTTACGCTAGTGTGTTTCCATGACTACGCATAAAACAACGGAATACATCTGAAGAATAACATTTAAATTTCGAACATAATCAGTTTCATCTGAATTACGTTTGGTACAGAATTCATGCAAAAATCGTTAAGAATAAATTGTTTTAGAGAGTAAGTCCGGTTATTTATGGATAATCCCTCGTACTTTGGAAGATCTTATTAAATAATTTACATAAAAATAAAGAAGACGCTTCAACAAATATTTTCTTATTTAGGCCTAAGCCGGTTGAAGATATTATCAATACAGCCAAAAGTATGGTAGGGAAGATTGGGTACAATCTTTTTTGGAATAACTGCGAACACTTTGCTAGCAAATGTAGATATGGGACCAAAAGAAGTGATCAGGTTTAAAATACTTCCTTTCCTAACGATTTTACGCTTTTTTGTTTTTTATCTGTTTTTCACACTGTGTGTTCATATCTTTGCGGCAGATCAATGTTAGTGTCATTCCTGCGTAACTGACCAGTATTTACCAATTAACCTGTTATTGACTTAATACTTGTGCAACGCGATTTCAAAAAAAAGTGAACGACCTAGGACCATAAGACTCAATGCACGAGATCATTTGGCTCGGTGATTTTTTTGCATCGACAGATAATTGAACTAGTGGTCCCTAGATTACTAACCAGATGCTCAACCAATTGATCTAAGCTGGCGGACCGTATGATTAATTTAGAAATATTGATGCTTAGGTATTAAATTAAATAACAACACACACCTATATGAATTTTAGCCAAACGATTTTCATTAAATGCTAGTAAGTTTATGTTTTTTTGTTTAAATGACATATTTATGTGCTTGATATATGCATCATTTTTGAAGTTGATATTTAATTTACTGTAACGTTTGTTGATAGCAAAATAACATTTTTTCTTTGCTTTAATCTTATATGCATGGGACATTTTTGTTTCCATAGAGCTGATGGCACTGTTGACATTTCAATATCTTACAATTTAGATAATCGT
This sequence comes from Ruditapes philippinarum, assembly GCF_026571515.1. Classification (NCBI taxonomy): domain Eukaryota; kingdom Metazoa; phylum Mollusca; class Bivalvia; order Venerida; family Veneridae; genus Ruditapes; species Ruditapes philippinarum. Next base: position 153,276 of record NW_026860722.1, on the reverse strand, counting down.
TGGTGCGTGGGGTATATTTTGGTTGGTTGCTTCAAGTGTCTTTGCATACTTTCTTCATAGTGTATACAACAGAAGCTGAACAGGAAGTTACATGAATTGAACAGCGGTGCTACGTATCGCCTGTGGTGAAAATTGAAACTTATGTGCCTTTTTGGTCGTGTGCGAGTGCGATGTGCGCGGATGCATGATTTCATTATAATATATGTATTTTTGCTTTTATGATATTATTGGTTTATTCAGAAATTAAATTAATTTCAAAATTATCTACTACCTGCTGCAAATTGTTAAGAAGACATTTGACACTGCGACCATAAAACAACTCTGTAACTCTTACTGTTCTCTTTCACTGCGATAGTTTTGATCATATCCATTGCTTTAGAACTTAGATCTTAAACTTGATACTAATGCATTCCTGGTATGATTGTTATTCATCTTTGCAGGTCATAAGTGACATTACATATTTATTGTTTAAACTTTATATTTTGTCATTGATATACATGCATTAATATTCATTCTAACACGACCCGCATCTTTCCCTATTGAACACAGAAGAACCGAAAGTGTGGGTTATTATGCTATAAAATCACTGTTTGACGTGTGACGTAATCATTATATATGTGACGTAAGGCACTATTAGATCCGACGCTCTAACAATAAGTACGGAAACAAGTCAGGCCCAATTTTGCTTAATATCAGGTACGGCAGCATTTATTTGTTGATGTCGTGTTAGAATCGAAATAATATATCCAAATCGGTGACTTTATCGCTGGATAACATCACTGTTTGTCGTTCGGATGCGCATCATTATATCACTCGGGCTACGCCCTCGTGATATAATTCCTCGCATCCGAACTCCAAACAGTGATGTTATTGAGCGATAAAATCACAGTTTGGGATATATTATATCTTAATTATATTATGACGAAAAAAAAGTAATACAAAATTCAAATTATTTGAAAGTCAAGGTTTCAATGGCTGTTCAAGAAATAATGGAATATAATACTTTTTATAAGATTTTATCATCCTGGACGGCAGGTTTGGTAAGCTTTTTAATATTGACTCTGTAAAATTATGTAAACTATTTTTGTTACATATTTTTCCTTACAAGTTGTACTTGTGATCTTTAAATTATTTGGATTAAAACATATTAAACGTGCCATACATATACGTGTATATTATTTTTTCATAATTTACCCAACCTACATCTTTGAGAGTCCGAGTGACTCATTTAATTGGTAATCAAATGGTATCAAATATAGCAGGTCGGTCGTTGTATGGACTTACAAGAAGTAACTGAAATTGATGTATCAGAAAACTCAATATCCTTTTGGCTATAACTTCAAGTGGTTCTGTCTGACAAAAAACTACAAGGTCAAGATTAATATCTTAATTTCAATCTGCACTATTAAACTGGACATAATAAGATATTTGATTCAGAGAAACAAGTTTATCAGTGAATATTTCATTTGTTAGACATTTATACAACTGAATAAAACTATTTTTAGGAATACGCAATAAATAAGTGCGCAACGATTTTAGAAAGCGCATTAATTGAAGTTGAGTAGCTTCTATTTTTCAATTGATTTTTTACTCAATTAGTAAATATTGATCTCCTGAATATATTTTAAAATCATTTTAAAGGAAAATATAATAAAAATATCGAGACAAACATAAGAAACTATTTACTTCTTTTCGTTGGATTAGACAAAATTTTCTCCTGTAATGTTGGCTATCTAATTTTAAACGATACTCTTTCTTCAGTAGGTCGAATTATCAATTCAAAGTATAAAACTTTCGAAAAATACCCCACCAATTTTCCGAGCCAATTGTTTGAACACCATTTGACTGATTCCGTTATAGATTCGTTTTGTACTAGTTTGGAAGGTCTTCTTTACACAATATAGATTTCACATGGTCGTTTTCTGTACCGGCTATTTGTTGTCGTTCTGTATTTAATGGCTATATTAAATTTCGTAAATAACACCATATTCCTAAATCAACTGTTAAAACACACTTAGTCTGATCTCGTTGGTGAAACGTTTTTGTACTAATTTGGAAGGTTTTCCTTGCACAATATGAGGTCCAAAGCCCTAACCAGAAAATCTGGAAACAAAGTGATCCCTCGGAATCATTAATCACAACAAAATTACAAGAAAATTGCAGACTCGGTTTGATTGAGTCTGTCCCAAGCCGTATGTCCGTAAGATTTGTGCAATTTTCTTGAAAGAAACGTTCATAAATGTAGACCATTTTTATGATTCCGTTGCAGATTCAATTTTCTATTAGCTTGAAAGCCGAAAGCCTTTACCCAAGGAAAATGTCCCGGGATTAGCGAGTGGTGGTCTATTTTTGCACCGGCATTTTGCTCTGTCTGTATATATAGTGTATGCACTTTCCTGTTTATATACATCACTTCCTAATGTCAACCGTTTAAACACCATTTGACTGATTCTTGCAGATTTGTTTTTGGCTACTAGTTGTGAGTTGTTTTTTTTATACAATATCAGGTCCAAAGCCCTAACCGAAGCAAAATATTCGGGAGATTTCCGCGTGGTATGCTCGTTTTTTTTGGACCGGCTTTGTGTTCCCGTGTATATAAAATGACTGCATTGTATGAATTTACGTGAAAAATACCCAGGTTCTCGAGCCAACCGTTAAAACATCATTTGACTGATTCCGTTGCATATTTGTTTCTATACAAGTTTGTAAACAATGTAAGGCTCATACCATAGACCAAGCAAAATGTCTGTGGTATTTCCTGCCTAGCAAGGTTGTTTTCAGGACCGGTGATTTATTCTTAATGAAAATAAAATGTATACATTTTCATGAAAAAAACACCATATTTTCAAACCAACCGTTAATACATCATTTGTCTGATTCCATTGCGGATTTGCTTTTGTACTAGTTTGGAAGGTCTTCTTTGCTCAATATAAGGACCAAAATTCTAACAAAAGCAAATGACCGAGAGATTTCCACGTGGCATGGTCCTTCGTAGGATAGACGACCTTTCTTTCCATATATAAAGTTTATAATTTTTAAATTCTCGGATAAAAACCTTTTCTCGAGCCTACCGTACAAAATAGTACATTTGACTGATTCCATTGCATGGTCGTTGTACACAAAGTGTATACATTTTCGTAAAACCCACCATATTTTCGAGAAAACCATTAAAACACCATGTACAGGTTTGTTGGGTCTTCTTTCCACAATATGAGGACGGTAGCCAATATGAAATATTTCCATGTGGTATAGTTTATTTGGTCCGGTGATTCGTTTTCCTGAATAAAGTGTAAATATTTTATTAAAAATACAGTATAAAATACAATTTTTCTGATTCCGTTGCGGTTTCGTACTTGTTTGGAGGGTTTTCTTTGCAAAGCAAGAGGACAAAAGCCCTAACCCAAGGAAAATGTCCTAGATGTTTTCGCATGGCTTGGTTGTGGACCGGAAATTTGCTTTTTTCCATAACCGTAGATCGACTGAAAATTGAGAAAGTAAAGACATGGATACAAAACACTTTGTTATAGGAAATAACGTGTTGCAGTCAGATATTGGAATATGAACGTAAAAGAAAAATGTAATAATCTAGTAGATTGTATTTTAAGCGGATTTTCTTCACAGCAAAATAAGATTCAAAGCAAGAAAAATGCCACTAAAAATTAATTCTTTAAGTTAGTAAAGTCTAAGCAATTTCGTAAAATAAACCTTAATTTTTAGAGCGGACCATTAAAAGACCATCTGTCGTTTTCCATTAGTTTGGAAGGCATTCTTTACAAAAATCAGACCCAATGTCATAACAAGATCTGTCTGATTCCGTTAAGGAATCGATGTTGTTTATGTTTGGAGGAAGGTTGTGTTGGATTTACCGTTTTTCCTGAAGCAATCACCTTGGGATTCTTATCGCAATATAACAAAGAGAGATACACTTAGGAAATACAGTAAAACTCACACAAGCCACAGTGATAGACCATTTTTATTTCTTTTTAACACCCCCGGTAATAGCCTCAGGGAATACAATTAGTCTCAAACAAATCACGGCGATAGGCCCCCTAATAGGGTTTTATTGCAATAAAAATACACAATTTTAGCCTGAAGGAATACAGTAAAGCTCACATAAAGCCACTGTGACATACCTTTTTGATGCTCAGAATAAAACTTACGGGGACAGCCTCCGTGATGACAGTAAACCTTTCAAAATCTCGGCTGTAAGGCCTTTAAGATAGTTCTAATCGCAATATAAACCACTGTGATACCACCTTATTTGATAAACCTACGGTGACACACAATACACGGTGACAGGCCTTTTTCAGGATTCTGATCACAATTAAACCCACGTTAATAGCCTCAGAGAATACAATAAAGCTCTCACAACCCGAGGTGATAGGCCTTTACGAGGATTCTTACTGCAGTAAGTCCAACGTTATTTGCCTAAGAGAATATAGTAAATTTCAGAATACCCACAGTAATAGGCCTTTTAGATTACAATTAAACTTACGATGTCAGCCCCACGGAATACAATAGAGCTCACACAATACACGATGATAGGCCCTTTACAGGGTTTTTATCGTAATGATATTAACAGTGATAGCATCATGGAATACAGTAAAGTTCATACAATCACAGCTATATGCCCATTCCAGGTTTTTTATCGTAATAAAATTCACCGTGATAGAGAATAAAGTGCAATCACAGCCCACGGTGATAAGCCTTTTTGACGGTTTTCATCACAATAAAACTTACGATGATAGCCTAAGGAATAGATTAAATGTCAAACAATCCTCGGTGATAGGCCTTTTATATATTTTTTTTTATCGCAATAACACCCAATAACAACCAAAGTGACAGCCTCTTGTTATACATTAAAGCTCAAACAACCTAGGATTGTAGCCCTTTTGCGTGGTTCTTATCGCAATACAAACCACGGCGATAGCCTAATGGAATTTAGTAAAACTCACACAACACAAAGTCATAGCCCTTTTTGAGGGTACTAATCGATAAAAAAAACTCGTTGATATCCTGAGGGTTTACATGATAGCTTACAAATCCCACAACAGGATTCTTAACTCAATAAAACCGGTAATAGCTTCAGGGTGTACACTAAAACTCACATCACCCGTTGATATAGTTTTTTACAGGGTTCTTATCGCAATTAAACCCACGGTGATAGCCTCAAAGAATTCATTCGGTAAATCTCACAAAACCACGATGATAGGCTGTTTAGAGCATTCTTATCGCAATTAAAACCAATGTGATAGTCTGACGGGACACAGTAAGGCTCACAAAAACCGCAGTAATAAGTTTTTTAAAGAGTTCTTATCGCAATAAAACCCATGGTGATAGCCTCAGAAAATACAGTAACATTCTTCCAACCCACAGTGGTAGGCCTTTTAGAGGGTTCTTATTGCAATAAATCCCGCCGTGATATCCTCAGGGTGGGTTTACAGCAAAATCAGACAACCCTCGATGAAAGGTATTTACAGGGTTCTTATCGCAATTTAACAAATGGTAACAGCCTCAGGGAAAACAATAGAATTATCACAACCCGCAGTGACAGGCCTTTGAGAGGATTCTTAATGAAAAAAACCCAACAGTGACAGCTTCGGGAACTGGTAAAGCTCACACATGCCACGGTAACATGCCTTGTAGAGGATCCTTAAGGCAATAAAACCTAAAGCCTCTTGTAAAACAGTAAAACTTACGCGGCCCATGATGACCTATTATTTGATTTTAAATACAAAATGTACTTTAAATCCCACCATGATAGCCTCGGGAATACAGTAATGGTCACACAACCCTAAGCGATAGTCTTATAGAGCGATCTAATCGCAATAAGATCCACGATAATACCTTTACGGGATACAGTAAAGTTGTCACTGTGGGTTTGTATTGCGATAAGAAACCCCTGAAAATCCTATCACCGGGATTTGAGAGAGCTTAACCGTATTCCCTCGGGCTGTCACCATGGGTTTTAAACTGCGATAAGAACCATCTTAAAGACATATCACCGTGCGTTGTTTGACCTTTATTGTATTCCCTGAGGCTATCGTTGTGGGTTTTAATTACTTTAAGAACCGCCTAAAAGACCTATCACCGCGGGATTTATGAGCTTCACTGTATTCCCTGAGGCTATAACGGTTTTTATGGCAATAGAATCCCTCTAAAAGACTATCACCGTGTGTGGGTTTTTCTGTATTCCTTGATGATATCCTCGTGAGTTTTATGGGATAAGGACCATTTCATTAACTCATCATCATTGGAGTGCATAAGTGCTTCTTTATAACCTGAGGCAAAACCATCGGTTTCATTGGTTAGGAAAGGCTTATCGCTGTGAGTTTTATGAGATTTTTTTATCGCGTTGGATTTTTCGTGAGCTTTACAGTATTCCCTGACTGTCATTGTGGATTTCAATTGCGATAAGAACCTTAAAGACCCAATATCGTACTTTGTGTGAGCTTTACGTTTTCCCTTAGGCTATCACAGTAGGCTTTATTGCGATAAGTTCACTCTATAAGGCCTATCACCATAGGCTGTATAAGTTATTCTGAGACAATAAGATATATTGCGAGAAGAACAATCTAAAAGGCATATTCCCGTGTGTCATTATAGTGATATCAAATGATGTATCACCATTGGTTGTACAAGGTTTACTTCAGTGTTGTTATATTTTCTGGTCCTTCGGGATCATTGATGCCAGCACTGTTAAGTGTTGAGAATTGAGTACCGCTAAGGTCGGTACAAGGGGGTGTGAGGGGTGTTGCAATTATTCATAATCCCTCATGTACAGACTCAATCAAACCGAGTCTGCAATTCTTATGTTATTTTGTTGTGATTAATGCTTCCGAGGGATCACTTTGTTTCAAGATTGTTTACTAGATGTTATCACCGTCAGTTTTATTGTGATAAGAACCCCTTTAAAGGAATATCACCTTGGTTTTATGAGCGCTGTAATGTATTCCCTGAGGTTATCACTATGGGGTGCCACGAAGAAATCTCATGGATGTTTTGCTTGTGCTAGATCTTTGACCTTTCTATTGATTTAATGAAGAACCGAACTTCTTCTCCAAACGTGCATCAAATCGATTTGAACTGGACTCAGACAAATAGTGTTTTACAGGTTGGATTAAGAATTATTTAGATTTTTGTTTCGAAAATTTATACGCTGTATACAGAAAAGCAAACTGCAAGAATAGAAAACGATCATGCACCGCAAAATTCTCAGGGATGTTTTGCTTTAAAAAGGGTTTTGAGACTGATATTGTTGTAAACCAGACACTGTAAACTTGTATAAAATCGAACTTTGTCTCGGCATTAGACAAATGGTGTTTTAAAAGTTGGCTCTATAAGATTGCATATTTTATAAACATTTATACACTTTATATACAGACCGAACAAATTGCCGGTCCAGAAAATGACCATGACACGCGGAAATCTCATGGATTTTTATCTTCGGCTGGGGATTTGCGCGTAATATTGTTGTAAAGAAAGCATTCCAAACTTGAATGAAAACCCAATTTGCAACTGAATCAAACATCGATTTGAAACGGAATCAGACCAAATGACGTTTTACTGGTTGGTTTAAGAATATTTTGTTTATGTCCAAACATTTATACACTTTATATACAGGAAGAATGAATCGCTAGTCCAGAAAACGACCACGCCATGCGAAAATCGCACGGGTGTTTTGCTTGAGCTAGGGCTTTTAGCTTTATATTGCTATAATGAAGACCTTCCAAACTTGTACTTAAACGAATGTTCAAAGCAAATGACAAATGGTGTTTTATCAGTTGGCTCAAGAATATTCTGTTTCTTTCACGAAACTTTATACACTTTATATGCAGAAAGAACAATTAGCCGGTACAGATAATGGCCATACCTGCAAACATTTCGCGGACATTTTGCTATGATAGTGCTTTGGGCCTTACATTGCTGTAAAGAAGATCCACCAACTTTGTACAAAAACAAACTTGCAACGGGCTCAGACATATGGTATTTAAAAAGTTGGCTCAAGAATATTGTGCTTTATTTGCATCAGACATTGATTTCACGGGGGGGGGGGATCACGTGACTTTGTATAGTAATACCCACGAGAAAATGGCGACTGCTGAGCCCCGGAAAGTACCTTTTTATGCTAAATTAAGGTGACAAACGTTTCTTAAATCCAAACAAAACCTAGCGTATCATATGCGCGTTAATTTTCTTCAAATGACAATACAAGGTGACTTATTCTACTTTTTGTGGTTTTAGAGAACATTGTTTGAATTGTGTGAAAATTGCACATTCATTGATAGTAATTCGCACGAAGCGATATAACTTGCCAAAATAAATGAAAATAAGCCTTCTTTTTGCACTTAAGACACCAAATCAATCATTTTATTGACATCTGTTCTGGTAGAATCCCATATAAAATTTTGTTCGAAGGTTTGTAGCCTACAAATGTTCTTTGCAAGTGTTTAGTAAGAAAAACGAACAAATTCTGGATAGTAAGTTGCACGAAAACAAAATAGTAAGTTTCACGTACAGTTCCAATAGCTTACTAAAATGTGACGAAACTATTTTATAATTCTTTTGGTTTCAAATTTGCAAGTGCAATTTTTCTGTCTACGGTGACAGAAACAAATATCGAGAGAGTATTTTAATAATAATTCATATTATTTCATAATACCTGTATTCATATTCATATAATTTCATAAAAGATTACTTAACTTAAAAAAACTAAATGAGACATTGACATTGATACTCAAAAATGTACGTTACACTTGGCCCTTTTTCACGTTAGACTGGACCCACATCCGTCATCTTTAGAACTAGATATATAAAGAAATAGCTGTTCAGAAAGAAATATAACAACACCATCATTAAAATTTTACTTTTCAGTATCTGCAATTTGGACCAAAAACGCAAAGGAGAAGACACTCGCCATATCACATTCATATTTATGCCATCATAGAACTGGTATACAAAGTTTTTATTAAATTTATTCTTTAATAAACTGTCAGATTTTATAAATAAACCCAAGAAGTTTTGTTAAAACATTATGTATTAATATACGCTTATTTTCTTACCATATGCAAATGTGTTGCGTTGTTAACTCTTACTTTTTGTTTGTGATAGAGAAAGTAAATAAGATATTCAAGGCGCCCATGGCCTAGTGGTTAATGTCCCTGATTTTTATACACATGCTTCTCACCGCTATGGATTCTAGTCCGACCAGAGTCCTTGAATTCTTTCATCCAACTAGCTAACAAAACGTCGGTGCTTTAACTCGGGTGTCCTGACATTGACGGTGTGATTTGAAACCCAGAATCTAAGATTGTTTTATGTAAATATTTTTTTACTCCACTTGCCTTACTTTAAAAAGACCGTTTGATTTCAAATATTCGTTTCTCTTTAAAAGTCCATTATGCCTTTTAAATGCTATCATTTCTATTTAAAAAAAACCTGTTTATTTTTGGTATCTTTTTTACAGTTTCCGAAAACATACTCAGTTGCTAGTTACTCAAACTATCTTTTGCATCTTTGTTTCTGTTGGAAAATGGTATACCTTTAATGAATAAGTATTTCGTATGGAAGTCAAAATACTACTTTGTTTACATTTTGCTACCCTAACGACACATCACTTTATGTTCAGCGCTACCTTTTTCAGTTGTAATAAAATACTATCATGCGTTCTATCCATTATTTAAACATTATGAAACACATGTTTGACATTTCTAAAGAATTAAAACAATATAGATTTCTAAGGCACAATGTGCCTTTAAGGTAGAACGCGACACTTTGCGAACTTTCGAGAAGCGTCTTGAAAATTGGCATGCAAAAAATTGACCATATTTCTGATTGGATTTCGTTGATTTTATTTCAATTGTTTCAGCCAATGTTTGTACACACGACGTCAAAGTTGACCATCAAAGCCCGTTTTTGAACATGACGTCGCTGCGTATCCTTGGCAACTGTTACGGGTATTTCAACGCCATTGGCGGACAAAATATCTTAAATCCTACAGCATTCGACGGAAATTATTTTTTCCTTGAAGCAGATATAAAATGTATTGTTTTACGCCGAAAATTGTTTGAGAAATGGAAAGAAAATTGTCAATTTTGTGTAAAATTTGACATTCAGTTTAGCCGCAATTTTCGGCTTTAAAGCGGCTTATTGAAAAATTCCTGAAATAAATTTTTGATTTTTTTCTTTAGACGTCCTTTAAAATGTATACAGTTGCCAAGGATACGCAACGACGTCATGTTCAAAAACGGGCTTTGATGGTCAACTTTGACGTCGTGTGTACAAAAATTGGCTGAAACTATTGAAATAAAATCAACGAAATCCAATCAGAAATATGGTCAATTTCTTGCATGCCAATTTTCAAGATGATATTCGAAAGTTCGCAAAGTGTCGCGTTCTACCTTAATCATAATATGTATCACTGTATAATTGTTGTTTGTTTGTTGTTGTTGTTGTTTTTTGTGTAATAACTGTATTTTTTCTGTAAGAAGTTATTTTTTTCTTGCGAATTGACTAAATGTAACAAATACCGCCATATTAAAACATCAGCATTCAGTTAATAAATATCACCATACCAATTAACAAGCAATTATATTTGTTCATCTTTTTCTAATTACAGTAGAATGAGGGCCAAGACACACCTGAATCTGCAGAGGTCAAAGAACTACTATATCGCAACAGAAAAATAACACTGAGCCGTGTAACATCAAATCCCTTCAAAGTTCATTTGATATATTATATAATAACAACCAATTAAGCATTCGTCCTATAGACAAATAGTAAAATATTTGATCTTGAATAATTGAAATAAGTATTTTTTTTATCTCTTTACATATGAACTTCAACTTTCTTTTAATGTATATGTATGCTAATGGAAACTTTGCGTGAAACTTACTATTTTGTTTTCGTGCGACTTACTATCCAGAAATTGTTCGTTTTACTAACTATACACTTTCAAAGAACATTTGTAGGCTACAGACCTTCGAAAATATATTTTATATGGACTTCTACGATAACAGATGTCAATAAAATGATTGATTTTGTGTCTTAAGTGCAAAAAGAAGGCTTATTTTCATTTATTTTGGTACCAAATTATATCGCTTCGTGCGAATTACTATCGCTGAATGTGCAATTTTCACACAATTCAAACAATGTTCTCAAAAACCACAAAGCGTAGGATAATGCACTTTGTATTGTCATTTGAAGAAAATTAACGCGCATATGATACGCTAGGTTTTATTTTGATTTAAGAAACGTTTGTCACCTTAATTTAACATAATAAGGTACTTACCGGGCCTCAGCAGTCGCCATTTTCTCGTGGGTATTACTATACAAAGTCACGTGATTCCCCCCCCCCCCCGTGGATTTGAAACGGAATCAGAAAAATGGTGTTCACCGGTTGGCATAAGAATACACTTAACAAAACTTATAACTGTGCAGTTTTTAAATGTGAATAACTTTTTTATTACTTGACATTTTTTACCCAAATTTTGGAATTCATCGTTTGAATGGTTTATTTTTAAAATGCTATATTCATAAATAACGGTTATTTTTGTTGTGTGCGTTCATCCGTGACATGTACATAAACAACAAAGTGCACGTGAGGATGACAGGTTGGCGCTAAATGAAGTTATTATTGACCATCAAGGATTCTATTAAAATAAAGACATCCAAAAAACATAAATTTATTGCAGAATTTTTGCAATTGAAAGAAAAATGGCCGTCTAGAAGTTTTACGCAAGGGAATTTGCATTTCGGGCGCCCATTTTGAAAATAAATTTGCATAATATTTTCTCAAATAAACATATTGACTAAGATTTTACTTTAAAACTAAATACAAACTTTCTTGGTACTTTCATATTAATGAAAATATCGCGTTTGCATTGCTTTTAGTAACTGGGTACAACGCGTTACGGAGATCGACATAAACCAGTCTTTACTAAAATTCAATAAAGCAAATATTAAAATTACAGTGACATAATGCCCTGGAATTCATTGTAGTATTATACCCTATCGGTGATCCTATGTTTTATGTTTGTATTTTAGTGAAATCAAGAGATTTAGACCTTTTTGCACCCATTATAAACACGCATTTTACAGAAATGTGAAATTCGGTTTTCGCGCAATCTTGCACACTTCGCTATTTCTCAGTTAATACGAATCACCCTGACATAAAAATCGATACCCAACATTGCACATATCTGTACTATGTTTGGTTCAAATTTCAGAGACCTATCTTTATTAGTATCTGAGAAAATTTGATTTTTATACGTGCACAGTTATAAGATTTGTTAAGTGTACTTTGTATCGTTTTTGTTAAAAAAAGTTATACACTTTATATGCAGTAAAACGATTCGTTGGTCCAGAAAAAGGACCATGCCACACTGAAATCTCAATGACGTTTGCTTGAAAGACGACACTCAAAAATTGTATAAAATCGAATTTGCAACAGTATCAGACAAATTGGGTATTAGTTGTTGGCTCTAAAATAATGTCTATTTTACATACATGTATACACTTTCTATACAGAGAAAAATCGACCATGCCACACGAAATCCCATGAACGTATTGCTTGGGCTAGGGCTTCGAGTTGTGCACAATCGAATCAAAATTTCTCAAGAATATTTTAAATACAAAATCAATCTGTCGTAACGTTACGATAGGTGTTCCCAATTCGTAACTTCAAAGTTTTTGTCTGAAGAGTGTGCTTTTATCTTTAGAAACGTTTCATTGAACTGAAAATGCATTATTTTGAACTTTTCAAAACCTTCAAATAGCTCTCTTAAAACTTTTTGTGCCCCCACTTTAGGGGGGGGGGGGGGGGGCATTTAGATTTACCCTTGTCCGATCCTCCGTCCGTCCGTTCTCTTTTGTGTTGCACGTTTCTCAAAAAGTATTGACATAGAGTCATGAAACTTTACAGGAATGTTGATCAGCATGTGCAGTTGTGCACCTGGATATTTTCGTGTGGATTAATTCAGTATTTTTAGAGTAATTGCCCTTGACTTAGTAAAAATTTGCTATTTCCAACTTGTGTCGCACGTAACTCAAAAAATATTTAACCTAGAGTCATGAAACTTAGAGAAATGTTGAACAGCATGTGCAGTTGTGCACCTGGGTATTTTCGTGTGGATTTATTCAGTATTTTGAAAGTTATTGCCCTTGACTTAGTAAAAATTTGCAATTTTCAACATGCGTCGCACGTTACTCAAAAAGTATTTGACTTAGAGTCATGAAACATTACAGGAATGTTGATCAGCATGTGTTGTTGTGAACTTGGGTATTTTCGTGTGGATTTATGAAGTATTTTAGAGTTAGTGCCCTTGACTTAGTAAAATTTTGCAATTTTCAAATTGTGAAAAAGGATTTGACCTAGAGTCATGAATCTTTTCAGGAATGTTGATCGGCATGTGCAGTTGTGCACCTGTGTATTTTCCTGTAGATTTATTAAGTATTTTTTGAGTTATTACCCTAGTATTGACTTAGTAAAAATTTGCAACTTGTGGCACACGTAGTCCAAAAAATATTTGACCTAGAGTCATAAGATTGACAGAACAGTGGCGTGTGTGGGCACCCGTGTCATATGGACACATTTATAGTTAAATGATGAGTTATCAGAATATATAAATACTGCAGAATGAGAAACTACATTTTACTGCATTTTGATCCGGAAGTGGATGTTGTTCGTGGAAGTGATTTTCCTACAGCGAAAGTGGAAATGTAGCGCGATAAGTTAGCTCCCTTGAACATTTAGAAATGAGCATTTTGTCAATATTGGAGAATAATTTTTTAAACAATTTTCTCAAATATATTTGTTTAAATTTCCTCCGATACAAGTTATATTATTGCAAAGTTAAAATCAATGCCATACTTCTCCAGCTACATTAGATGAGCATAGAACATATTATGGCAGGAGTAGTATATAATAATTGTTTCGTCAACCTGCCTGCAGCCCTGCAGCCCTCACGCGACCAATTAAATAACATTGGGGTCATTCACTCGTGACTGATCGCGAACAATGGGGGATAGCGCACCCCGGTAGCAATTTCAATGACCGGAATGTAGGTCAAGCCCATGGGGATCAACGATCAACAGATCTCTTTACAGAAGGCATTCATCTTGTAATCAGAGAAATCTTTCGGCTCTGAACACAATTTGTATTTGAGCAAGGATCCCACACAGCACAGAACCTGTCATTACTTGGTATTATTTAATAATCCGGTAGATAGGCAGCCTATTGCCACCCTGGCTAAACAAATCAACCCGATAAACTCCAGCGCGCTAATAAGGCTAATAGGTTTGACGACGCCATTAACCGACCCTACGGGTATTTTCTGCTTGACCTGAAAACAACTACACCAGAAGCACTGCGCATGCCCATGTATGGATCTATTTGAAGCGAGCAAGGAACAAGTACCAGAAGTAATGCCCGTGAAACACACGGAACTGTCAAAAGTACTGTGCATGCATGCCCCCATTTGCAATGCTGCTAAAGTATCGAACATAAAACAAACCGATTATGATCTTTTTGATCATTTGGAAGAAAAAATCCACACTATTCAAACCATGCATTCTTGCGACTACTGCAGCGTGGTATTTCATAACGTTCACGACCTTCAAAATCACGTGGAACGTTGGTGTCCCGAACGTCCAGCACCAAAGCGACCATTCCCCGATGAAGACATCTATCCCGACAAAAGGATGAAATACGACTCGGAGGAAAGTAATGACTACGCCCAATACTTAGATCAAGAAGACGAAGTTTTCAAAAAGTTGGCCAAGATTGCCAGGAATGAAAATGAAAACGAATGGGAAGATAAAGTGGAAAATACGAAAAGCTAAAACAAATGCCATTACCGCGCTACGAGGTAACAACGTGCGCGCGTTTATGGAAAAAATATACCACGATAATTTCCTATATACCTAAATTGAGAGAGGGTTACATTCACAGTTAAATTATGAAAGAAACCTTAAGCAAGAATTGGATTTTGAACGAGCCATTCGTCTGTCACTGACGAAATACAAACATTTCTTTTGAAGCGTTTATGAACGAATACGTTACGGGGCAAAATTAAGAAAGTGATGATAGCGAAAATGACAGCAGTGACGACGACGACGACGATGATGATGATGATGATGTTGAGGATGATGATTGTGATGGAATAAATTGAAACCACGAGTCTCGTAACCAGAAGAGCAAACTTAATACAATTATTGCTTGATACCTTGTTTAGATCATTAATCCGTTTGTCATCAAACAGTACGGACGAAAATATGGACCAATGTTGTAATAAGAAAACCAAACAATTTCAAAAATGAGCATTAAGAGTAGTTTACTCTCCCGAAGAGTGCAGGTGGGTCGAGGCATTATTCCATCACCTCCCGGCTGTCCGGTAAAACGGAAAGCCAGTTGTAAACGAATTAGTAGCACTGGACAAAAGAAACCGCAATATCGTATACGAGTGGTAGTTCCAGCAAAATAGATGACAGTCATAGCTAAAAGTATGCTTGAACGTCAGGCAAAACGGAAAATTTTTTCGATCCCAACACTAAAAGATGATACCGTTATATAGGAATTAATTGAAAAATAAAATCGATAATGTGAGAATCTGAACCGAGTTGAACCCCGTAATACTATTATGACGTTATCGATCATAAAATAGCCATAATTTATTTCTACGCGTTATATGTATATAATGTAATAAATAAATTAAATTAAAAAAAACAACAACTTTGTTCGAGTAAGTATTAGTTGGATATCGGGCTAAACTATTTCTTCAATGCGACTCTATTTATATTTTAAGCGTTCAAATCAATATAACTACAGTTATAATTTGGTAAACAAGTGGTAACTTAATATGATTTTATGATTACGTGTGTACTCTATTAAACGTACAAGTGATGAAAATTAAACTTAACGGTGTTATTTTCGGTGTAGAGGTTATATAAAAAGGACTACAAGATATCTGAAACAAATGGTTAAGTTTATTATTTCTATCTTTAATCTCTACATTTTCACGGCCTGCGCACAATTTTTAATAGCCGAAACTTTATTTCAATGGAGATAATATTTTAATAAAACTCTTGTTTGCTTTATTGATAAAAATCTTTATTTATTGTTAAATTTTAAATAATTTTGGTAAGGATATCGTAAGATAAATTAATATGAGATAACACGAAATGATAATAAAAATTTTGTTGAGAAAAGAAATCATAATTAGCAGTATTTGTATTTTAAACGTATAGATCAGGAAGTGTTAATGTTATGTGTGTTTATAAAAAATAAAGTTTGGTAACGACAAAATGTATAGGAATGAAGGTGTGTCACGTCGTCTTTTGTTAGGTCAACGATCGCGTCAGTTTAACCTCGTATGGAATGCACGTTGCTCAACCTCAGCCTCCCATTGTCACCCGAAAATCTACCGTTATTATATTTTAGGAAGCACGCAGTGTAATGATCCCTGTCAATTAGAGTGGGACTGTAACTCGACATAATGTGGGTTGGGCTAGATACGTCATGGGAATTTTAAAGTCATTTAATACACCCCAATTGTTACGAAAAAGGATGGGCTTGACCTACATTCCTGTCATTGAAACTGATACCAGGGTGCGCTATACCCCATTGTTCGCGATCAGTCACCCACGATTGACCCCATTGTTATTTAATTTGTTACTTGAGGCTGCAGGGCTGCAGGCAGGTTGAAGAACGATTGTTATATACTACTGGCGGGTTTTTCTTTTATGTAGTTGAGATGGTGTTAAAATGATGAAGGTGCTTTACATTTTAGCAAATTCCGATATAAAGTAAAACTGCACCATCCAGTTTGAACTCCATCTATTCTGGAAAAAAAACAGCAACAACAAAAAACATTATTATGCTATTCAAATTTAGTTCACGTTATGTTTCCTCTAGATTATACGCACCTAAAAGCATGTTGATATTCAATTTAAAAGATTCGCCAATTTTGTGTATTTTTTGTCTGACTTCCCTAAAGCGAAAGGTAAAACCACAAAAATCAGGGAAAGTGATGACTGTCGTATTATCGTGATTTTGTTTTCGCTTTATTTAATAGGTTTTCAAAAAAAAAATATAAATTTTGAGATACCCTGCTTTAAATAACTTTTTTTACGACATTTAGTATGAATGAATATGTGATGAATAAATAGGTTTATTTTTATAATCTATTTTGTTAATGAAAATCATCTCTTTATCTTACCGATTGTATTCTCAAAATATCAAAACAATTTCGTATCAAATGTGTTGACTAAAAGTTATATATTATTTGATTTCTTTTCAGACCTTTAATGTGTCAATTGTGCCAATTTGTAACCTACAGAGGTTAAGATTTGTTCATCTGAGGCATAGTGTGTATTTAATGTAATCCCTTGTGATTTGCAATGAAGTACATGTAACTATTCATTTTTGATACTTGAAATGTTCACATGTTTCAAAATCCAAAGTCTGAACTCTTCTTCATACAAATTGTTTAAAAAAAACTGATGAAAGTGTAATAATTTGGTATTTAATTATGTATTATTTATTAGTAACAAGTCATAAAATTAAAGAATATAAAAAAATCTGAAATTATTGATTTAAGGCACATTATGCCTCAAAGAACGTATAATTTCTTCTTTATACACTAGTTTCATATTGTTTAAGTTATGATTATAGAGCATGTTAGATGCTTATCGATTGAAGAAAGTAGCACTAAATGTGATTTTTTAGTCATAAAAGTAGCAATATGTATATATACAAAGTAGTATTTTGGGTTTTGTTGACTCTCATACAAATACTGAATCTCTTTTATAAATTCATTAACAACCAAAAAGAAACAACAGAAGCAAAAGATGGTTCATTAGCCAATGATTTTTTTGAAAGTATAACTGAAAACACACTCAAAAAGGAAAGCTGCTTTTGAGAAATAAATTAATGCATTACTGTGTAATAGTGGGCCTTCAATGATAAAATGTGCTGATATGATAAACCCTAGAAGTAATTATGCACCGATGGTTGTACATTTAATTATGACATGTTTACAACGGACAAAAATAAATTAAATCTGATGAGCACCTTTTTGTGTTTATCTGTGGGTCCTAATGTATGGATGTATCGAAGGTAGACACATTTAGATATCTTGATTGCATACATGTACTTGGTATCATGAAAATAATAGGGTATAATCACATTTTTCCTCGTTTGCGGTTTACAAATATGCGTAAAGGATTGACACTTAATATTTTTAGGTGGATTTTATTTCATAGATGTCATGTCAAATATATATACTCGTATCTTGCAATGTTCACTTTGTTACATGTAAACATTTTTGCAATGCACAATTACTATCAGTTGTGATAGAGGTAAGTGTTGCATACTTTGACTATTAATAGGAAAGAAAGATAATATATTAGCTATTGTTTCGGTCGCTCTACATGGCATTTATACTTTTACTACTATTGTTTCTCCGTAAGTAATTTCATGTTTAAATAAGTTACTACAATTCCACTTATCATGTATTGTTTTGGTTTCATTATTTTTCTTTAATTGAGTTGTCCAATGTACTATACGTTGAGGATAGAATTACAGGTAATGCTCAAGTCATTATATCAGAAATATTATTATGTATTGATATTTTATTCATGGTCCGAATTGTTGTTATATTTAGTTTGTTATATATTTAATTTAATCCAGAGATTGTTTCTATTAAAAATGAAAATGTTCTCAAATTTAAAGTGAATACACCATTTACTCTGTAGATATAAATGCAGTTTAGGTGGTTTAAAGTGTTAAGAAATTATCAGTGTTTGCGTGTTAGTGACGGTCATGAAAATCAAATATAGGACAAAATTGCATAAAGTTAATATCTTTAATATGACCACATTAAGTTTATTTTAACAATATGACTGCAAAATTACTTTTGCTACTTGCTAAATGCATTATACTTTTATTCTTGCAAATGTTTGTACAAAATAAAGTATGAAAGTCATATGCGTAAGATACATGATAATATATTGAGAGGTACAACCTGCTGCACTTTTGACAAAATTATGTGCGTTACTAAGTTGAATTATTAATTGTAAATGAGTGAAGTACTTTTAAGACAATTGACTGCACCAACTTGTAGTTCTATCAGTTAATGTGTATTTGAGAGTTACCAACTTAAAGTACTATAACCATACGAGTGTTTGTTAACCAATTTGAAGTATATTTTATTATACAAGTGTCACCAAGTGAACTTTGATATCAGCTGGCCTAGATTTTGACAAAATAACTGATTGTGTTGTCCTTTGATGTACGGTCATGGAATTTTGGCTATGTGAAATATGATCTTCACCACCAAATTTACAAGACTCAACTGCATTGATAGATTCCTACTATGATATTTTATTTGAATAACAATATAGATTTAACCACTAATCTGATAATAAGAATTAGATAGGTCAGTAATTTATGCATTATGGCAATCTTCAATTGTATAGAAACAAAAATGTTATGTTCTTACATTACTATTTAGTGTTGTATTAATGCGGTGGCATAGCATTTTCACAAATGCAGTCTTGTTTCTCCTTTTCTTCTATTTATAATTTACTATCACAGTATTTGTAATGAGAAATTATATGTAATGTTTAACGAATGTATAAAAAGTATTTGAATCCAATGAAAAAAATATAATGTATAAAGTAATGATAAATGAAAATGTTAATGAGAAGTTGAATAAGCATACTTTAATGGTTTTTCAGCATTTAATAATGGTAAGATGTTTTGTTCTTTTTGTTTAAGAATAAAAGCCAGTATTTTGATAAAACGAAGAACAATTGTTGTTTATATTGTTAATAAAATGTACATTTAGGGCAAATGAGTATTGTTGCATATTGTAACTAATTGCTGTTACCAAAATGCTACAAGAAAGTTGTAGTTTCTTTTCTTCTACTTGTATTTCTCAAAACTGTACTATGCTACATCTGTCTTGGAATGTAGTGATACTAGGTATAAAAAAGGATGATTGTAACTTTTTAGAAAACAAAATGTCAGTTTTGGTCTTCAGGAAAATATTTTTACATTTTCTTTATATAAGTTCAATTTAATTAATTTGATTTGCACGAACGCATCGCTTTTTCTTTAATTTTCTACATTCATATTTACTGAATAAATTTGCTTTTTATTCTATGTTAAGCATGTTATACTTCTGGCTTGAGTTAAGGCTGATTTTTGAAGGTAATCTTTTTTTTCCACACTAATGACTGATCTGTCTATTTTGTCTATAAACTGTAAATATTTAAAACAAATCAAATGTGATATATTTTGTCTGCAGGATACACACTTTTTTTCACCAGGACTAATTTAAAGATATTTATACAGAATGGGGTTCAAAATTTATTTTATGCTTTTCTAGTTCAAACTCAAGGGGTGTTGGAATTTTTCTTTCAAATAAACTTGTTAACAATGTAAACCAAGAGATTGTTGATGAGTATGGCAATTATGTAATTGTTGACATTACTATAGCCGAAACGAGATTCACTCTTGATTCTTTAAGTGGTCCTAATGAGGACAATCAATCTTTTTTTGAAAAATATTTTTGATGAGATAGATCAAATTGGAAACAGTGATCACCTTATATGCGAAGATTTTAATTTAGTTATAAACCCCGAAAATTGGATTATGATAATTATAAAAATATAAATGATAAAAAAGCACGCGCCTTCATTCTGAACGAAATGCAAAAAAAAAAAAGAACTTGCTGACCCTTTTCGAATCTTTTCTCCAACAACTAAGCGTTTTACTTGGCGAAGAACAAATCCCTTTCAACAAGCAAGATTATATCTCTTTTAGATTACCCTTATTGTATTTACAAGTGTAGTAGATACTATGATTAAACCACGTTTTCGTTCTGGTCATTCTATGATTCTATTAAAACTGAAATTTGTAAGTTTTGATCATGGTAAAGGATTGTGGAAGCATAATAATTCACTTTTAAAAGATTTAGATTATCTGAAGGAAATCAATAACATAATAGATAAAACTATAATCCAATATGCTTTTCCGATATATAATTATGAAAACATTTTAGATATAAATCCGTCAGACTTGCAATTAACAAAAAATAATAAGTTATTTCGTTAGACGTTATTAATGGAAATTAGAGGAAAATCTATATCATATAGTTCATATAAAAAGAAATAAACGCGAAATAGTCAATAAATTCAAATTGAAAATTTCAATAATTCATTTTCTGTTGATAAAGTTGAGCAATTAAATAACTTCAAAGAAGAACTAAATAACATACAGAATGAAAAACTTGAAAGGTTTTATGATAAGATCAAAAGTTGATTGGAATATTGATGGTGGAAAACCAAGCAAATTGTTCTGTAATTTAGAAAAGAATAGCTATACAACAAAAACAATTTTAAGTGTAATTAATGATGATGGAACAGAAATTTCAAACCAGAATGACATTCTTAAAAAAATTATATTCAGCAAACAACATAGAAAATTTAAATGAACTTTCAAATATTTTATTGATAGCTTAACTTTTCCAAAATTATCAGAATATGATGCTGCATCTTTAGAAGGACCAATAACAACAAATGAGGCGTCAAATGTTTTGAAAAATATGGCTAACAATAAAAGTCCAGGAACTTCTGGCTTTAACGCAGACTTTTATAAAGGCTCTTGGAACCGTATTGGTATGTTTGTATGTAGGGCTTTAAATCATGCTTTTTCATCAGCGTCTGTGTCGCATACACAAACTCAGGGAATACTTACACTTATTCCGACAGGAAATAAATCTAGAATATATGCAAAAAACTGGCGACCAATTGCTCTGTTAAATTGAGTATATGAAATAGGATCAGACTGCATTGCAAATCGTTTAAAGAAATTTTTAGATAAAATAGTAAGTAATGATCAAACAGGCGTTATTAAAGGCAGGTTTATAGGGGAAATACTATATTAATCTATGATATTATGAAGAATGAACTACACAGAAGAAAAAGATTACTCCTTCTCATAGACTTTGAAAAAACTTTTGACTCATTATCTTGGAATTTTGTGCTACTAACTTTAACCTTATTTAACTTTGGAAACGATATTTAAAGATGGTTTACTATATTTTATAAAGATAGTGTATCAACAACAATAAGTCAGTGTGGTTTTCTTTCTGACTTTATTAAACTCAAAGGGGCTGTCGTCAAGGAAACCCTTTAAGTTGTTACATTTTTATCCTATGTGCAGAAATATTATCCATAAAAATAAGACCAAATAAAAAAATCAAAGGTATTAAAATAAATAGTATTGAACATAAATTATTTCAATTTGCAGACGATACAACTGTTATATTTAATGGCACTGATGAATCTTTAAATGAATTCCTAAACACACTTGCAGATTTTTCATTGTTTTCAGGTCTTGAGGTTAATTTTGATAAAACCAAGGTTGTTTGGATTGGTAAACTTAAATATAGTAACAATAGCATTAAAACTAAATGGAGATTGTCTTGGAGTCGGTCTTCTTTTGATATGTTAGGTATAAAATTTCATGTAGAACTTAAGAAAATGGTGACAATTAATTATGAAGAAAAAATGAACAAAATGCGGAAACTATTATCCAGTTGGAAACGAAAAATTTAACTCCTATCGGAAGAATCGTAGTACCTTTATTGTTTTCTATATTCACACATTTATTTACAACACTGCCAAATCCAAGTCTCAATATAATTAAAGTAACTGAAACCTTCAGAGATTGTGTCTGGCATGGTCAATGTAAAATAAAACAAGAGGTCTTGAGACAAAGCAATGATAAAGGTGGTCTCTGAATGATAGACGTTGAAGCATATATTTAATCCTTAAAGATATCTTGGATAAGAAGAATTTTAAAGAATAATGGCAAATGGATAGGTTTAGCATGCACAATTTTTGATATAGAGAAATTGATTAATTGTGGTATTTAGAAAAAAGGATTAGTGAGATAAAAAAATGATTTTTGGAAAGACACTTTGAATGCATATTATATGTTCTGTAAACTTTTAGAAACAAATGAAAATGAGTTATATTCTTATCCAATTTTCTATAAACCTTTAATAACTCTTGGCAATCAACCAGTGTTTTTTAAAAACTAGTTTAATGCAGGTGTACATGTCATAGGTGATCTTTTAAAACCAAATGGACAATTTTATAGTTTAAATGAATTCAATGACAAATATAATATTATGTCTAACTTTATACATTATCTTGGTATTGTAAATAGTGTATTCAGTTTCCTTTCAACTTATGCAGAACATGCAATGTCCTACAAAGACCTTTTATACCACCTTATTTAAAAGTTATTTTAAAATTTACTAAGTTTACACATCCTATGTATGAGGTATTTATTAAAACCAAGATAATACCTACTTGTATATCAAAATGGTGTGAAAAGCTAAATGTAACATTAAGTGAAGAAGAATGGAGTTACATTTTTGCTTTACCTTTTAAAATATCCAATGATTCAAGCCTTCAATGGTCTCAATACAGAATTAATCATAGAATAATTGCAACTCATTCAATACTTTTAAAAATCAAATTAAAAGATAGACAGAATCATAAGAACACATGTTTTGGTTTTGTCCGATAATAAACAATTTAATATTTTCTGTCTTTGAAAGGTTTGGCAATTTTAGAAATGTGCTCAACTGTTGCAACTTTATCCTAGGTTTGAAAGATAGTAATTCAACTGCAATAAATATAATTTTACTTTTTCTGAAAAGATGTATTTACAACTGTAGAGTAAAAGAACAAGTACCAAATACTACAAGAGCACACTAATATATTAAGTACCAATTTATAATTTTGAGAGAGAAAGCAATGTATCAAAATGATTTAGATACCTTCCATAGACATGGAGTCAAAAGATTGAGCTATAGTTAACCTTTCATATGTTTGTAAAGCTAAAAACGATAGCCAGAAGTTTTAATGATCAAAAATATATTATTTGCAAAAACCTGTTCCTTTTTTCTTTTCTTTCATGTCAGAAATAAATATATTATGAAGTTCCTTGTTTACTGAATAATATATAACATATGATTATATGTAACATTGTTAAATATGGTAGTAATTGTATATTGGTCATATCCCCTGCAATACATTATATGTATGTTACTGTTATATTAATTCATATGTTTAATATGCACAAATACAATGTACGGTATAGAGTAGGATGCCCTCGACCTACGTAAACATATTAACGAGGAAAATAAATTAACATGGAAAACAAAATTATATCAGAAACATTTTGAAACTAACTCATTTACATTTGTTTAGGAATTGATTTTAAATTGAAGTTATTAGATCACGATAATTCCAAAGCGAAACCTTTTTTTCAGAGTGAGGAACTGATACATATACATTTATTGACATTCTGAAACAATGGCCATTGAAACGAACGCAAAACAATTTCTCGAATCACTCGTGGCGGGTGATATGATAACATTTCACAGTCAAACAGCCACACATTGGGGAATTTATGTCGGTACGTGCACCACTGCTTTATACTGCATTTGAATGACAAAAATGTACAGCACATTTTCTTATTTAATATGACTGAAATGAAAGATGAGTATCTTAATAAAACAACTAAAATGATAACTATAAGATATTTGATTTGGAGACAAAAATGAAAAAGACTTGCAGATACACAAGTTATAAAATACAATAATCATTAACCGACTAATCTTTAAAATGTCTTCCACACTACCACACTATTCTATAGTCAAATGAACAATAAGTTAAACCATTCATTACATTCATCCCGCGTTATTGATAGATATCATTCAATTTATTAATTATGAAGTCGTCATTGTTTGCTTGAGTTGCGATATGAGATTTCAAGCAAATTGGCAATTTCAGTCACAATTTTGATCACAAGAATTTCAAATATTGATAAAAGAATAAAAATGTGTCTTTTCGATATTTTTATAAAATATTGCTTTTAAAGCAAATGTTCATAAACTTATTTAGTATGAATATTT
The DNA here is from genome assembly GCF_026571515.1 of Ruditapes philippinarum. Lineage (NCBI taxonomy): Eukaryota > Metazoa > Mollusca > Bivalvia > Venerida > Veneridae > Ruditapes > Ruditapes philippinarum. Next base: position 128,278 of record NW_026860722.1, on the reverse strand, counting down.
TTATGGTGGATAATAATTATATGTTCTAGATCAATTCTCTATCTGCTACTTGTTTATAAATGTATATAATATAAGGTCATGCAACTCATAATTGCCAACAACATCCTAATATTATCATTTTTTTTGGTTTGTCGTTATGTTTGATACTGTATACTACCAACGTACTTTTTTGAATTACAATCTTTCATTATAAGACAATTCGGCTCAAACTTATATTTCTTTATACGGAGTAATTGATTATGTTATAGGGGACAAGAAAGTTGTACACCTTATTGGGGAAACCATAGCAGATTCAAGTGATCAAAGTGAAGCTTTGTTCACTGTCGCCGGTAAAAAATATACAAAAGCAGCTGTTAATGAGGAAGATTTCATTTATGTTGCCGATGCATTTGACACATACGAGAGAAATTGCAAGGATACACCAGAGATGACGTAAGACACATTGAATAAGTCCTTGATTAAGTCAATATAACTGTGATTTTAAGATATTGCAATTTCTTTCTTACTTTTGATATGAATAAAAACCATTTCTACATTTCAGCATTGTTATTCTACCGAATAAGCACCTTTTCTGCGGGAAATTTATTTCTGCTATTTTTGCGGTTCATTACGACATCGCAGATTTAAAACCACAGAAATTTATGCCTCTCCCGTTATGTTTTTGTCGGACTATTTCAACTACCGGTATTGTGTTACCTTACCATGTATCGTTATCGGCTTTTGTAGAGATTAGCGGTATTTGGATTTTTTTCTTTAAATATCCGCCGTGAATAAAAGATAGAAATAAATCGTTAATATTCTTCTTTTTTCTTTTTTCGTTTGAATAAATATCATTTTCTCCGCAGAATGATTTTTATATCAGATGCAATTACACGATAAAAATTATATTGTTTATCATATAAACCCAAACACATATAATGTCTGGCAATGAAAATCTATATAGTCATAAGTCTGCAATTATATTATGGTACACAAAACTGTCATTGCTGTTAAATTTTGAAAAAATAGATTGTTTTACAATTTTAAAGATTTCTTTATTGATTTCCAAGCCCGGATGACCCTGAGGATATAGTAGAATTAGCTAAGACAATGGTCGGAAACATATACTACAATGAAATGTGGAACAGTTGCAAGAAAGTGGCCATCTACTGCAGATATGATTTAGTAAGTTCTTTACAAATAAAAATTAACAACACGCTATTGTTTCGATGTAATTATTCCAGTGTAAGTAAACAATTAGTTACAAATTGCACAATTCTATAAAAAGATTGTACAATAAAGACATTTCGCAGGAAGCTAATTGCTACGTTGTGAACCAATGTTTACAGGTTTAATAAATAAAGTTATGTGCACCAAAACTCAAGTCAATAAGTTAATATTATTTTTGAATATTATCTTATAGAAAAACCTATCTGGAACTGGCGATGAAGTCAATGAAGACAATGAAGTCGATGAAAACAATGAAGTCAATGAAGTCAATGAAGACAATGAAGTCAATGAAGACGATGAAGTCGATGATGGCATTAAAGTCAATGAAGACAATGAAGTCAATGAAGACAATGAAGACAATGAAGTCAATGAAGACAATGAAGTCGATGAAAACAATAAAGTCAATGAAGTCGATGAAAACAATGAAGGCAATGATAACAATGAAGTCAATGAAGACAATGAAGTCAATGAAGTCAATGAAGACAATGAAGTCAATGGAGACGAGGTCAGTTACAATTATTTACCTTAGGTGTTTTATAAAAAAAGCACGATATAAAATGCGATGGTTGACAAACAGATTGAAAAATCTAAAAATAGCTTTTCAACATTCTAAATTTTCTTTTTATTTGTTTATTGCTTTACTCGTATAGCTATAGATTAAAGGTGCTTTTGGGCTAATTATTCCATTTTCATCAGCAAAAAACTGTGCGTTTAGATGCACGAGTTTACGATATACCTCATGTTTATAAGGAATTGCATATTTCGGATATATATATTTGATAAATATACGACAAAACTTTTTAGATTCATTCAGACTTTTTCTGTACCTTAATAAGACGATCTCACATGTTTATATAATGTCTGTCCCTTAAATCAAAGTGCCAAATGAACTTTCAAAATGATACTTCACTTTATTTATCTTTAAGACTTAATTTGTCAATTGTTTAACTCCTACATAGACAAATAAGAGGTGGTTCTCGGGATGGAGATTCTTTGGTAAGGCATTTCTTTTTACAGATACAACTTAACGGTTTTGCTGCATGAGAAATTGCTTTCAAATGCAATGATAAGCTTTGAAAGATTTAACTTCGTGTTTGTAATAATTTTATCTTGAAAAATAGTGCATAATATCATATTAAATGATACTTTTTCTTTTAAACTAAATTTGTTAATTGATTTACTCCAATAGGGACAAAGTGAGGATGTCGTTGATGGTGGAGCTATATTGGTAAGGAACCGTGTGCCATTTTATATATACAACCGAACTCGTTGCAGTTAAATTTCAAAGTTTAATGACGTTAAAAAAATCCATATCCTCAAGCAATGTATGATTTTATCTTTTTAATGAACAACACATTTTCGTCCAATTGATTTCTATTTAATTTTTCATTTTTGGATAATTCACGTTTCTTGCACAATAAATAATATTTAAACAATCATATATAAAAGACTAATTTTGTATATCGCTTTGTTCCTTGTATAGGGTAAAATGTAATTTGGTGCTTAAATGCCGAAAATCCAACAAAAATGCTTTCATGTTTCCTTTCTCAAAGGTTTTTTAATTCTTGTGATATTGTATATAGTTTTCAAAAAGTCACTCATTGGCCAATTACCTTAACCATCTTTTACACCGTTTGATGTTTGGCAAATAATTTTAAAGGACAAATTATTTTGTATGGAAGAAAAAATATTACTTTGCTTACGTTTTACAGTTTTATTTCAAATACTTACACATTTATTATTACTTTCATCAGGTGTTTAGTATATTACATGCTCTTAAACCATTATCTAAATATAAAAAAAAAAACATTTTATAAAAATATTCATTGTTCTAAAACTTTTATATAAAAACATAATAAAACTCATGTTAGAAAAAAAAAGAAATCGTGTATGAGGCATAATGTTCATCTTTTTAACTAAATTTGATAATTGCTTCACTGCTATAGAGAAAATGTGTTGGTGATGCGGTTACTAAAGGAGTTAAATTGACAAGGGTAAGGAACCGTTTGATATTTTGCACATAAAACTAAACTCGTTCAAACCAACTCGTTTTTAATTGCAGTATTATCAGAAGAATCAATAACTTTTTTGTGTCATTTGAAATGGATGCATTTAATTTTTTTCGTTTTACTTATTTGAAATAAGTGCTTTATGTGTACATTAAACGATACATGATTTATTATAAAAATGCCAATTTAGTAGATAATTCAAATGCGTATAATATATAGATCTTTTGGAATAGGAAATTCTGAATTTTGTTTGATCGGCCTTTTATGTCTATTATGTAACACAATATTTTAAAACCCTTCTGGATGCATAAAATTCATTAAAAATTCACTTTTATTATTTCATGTTCATTATTATTTTATCTTATACGTCTTTTTCTCTTTGCTTAGTTTGCATCTTAATACTGCTAGTTCGGCGCATCATGAAGTTTAAATGTGCTTTTATTTTATTCCAATAGAGAAAAATCCCAAAACATAAGAATGCGGCTTCCTGGGTAAAGTACAATTTATCACTTTGTCAAAATTACAATTTCTTATAGTTCTCAAAACATCATTCATTGTTTTCAACCATCTTTTGCTTCGTTTGCTGTTTGGCAAATACAATTTAAGATATATATTATTCCGTATGGAAGTAAAAATATTTTTTGTTAATATTAAATGATGTAATAAGTATTCCATGTGCTAAAATTTATGTATTAAAGCATAACGCAATCTTTATCAGAAAAAAACAATTCATGTTTTGTGTCATGTGAAATGGGATTTAAATGCAATTATATTTTGTTGTTTCACTCTTTATTTTAAATAAATGCTTTATGTTTACATTAAACGATGCATGATTTATTTTCTTCTTTAAAACAAATTGTTGTCATAGTGTATGGTTCAGGATGCTTTTTTGGTAATACACTGTTTTAAAGATACAACTTAGATCCTTATGATAATATTTCCAGATATAATTAATAATATGTAATAGAATTTCCATGTGATAAGCAAAATTTATAATCATTAACTGAACCTTAACCAATAAAAATCAAATATCATTTCGATGAAATTAATTTTAGTAGTTTATTCAAATGCCTTTAATTCATAGATTTTTTAACAAGAATTTTTGACATTTGTTTGATAGGTCTTTTATGTCTTTTATTATGTAAGGCAATATTTTAAAACCCATCCGGATTCATCAAACTATTCATAAAAATTCACGTTACTTATTCCATGCCCATTGTTAAATTACATGATCATTTATGGCTTAGTTTTCAGCTTTACACTGCTATTTCGGCGCATCATAATGTTAAAATGTGCTTTTTATTTTGTTTCAATAGGTAACAGGCCCACCACCTATCAATGCGGCTGCTAAGGTAAGGTAAAGTTTATTTATTTGAAACAAGTGCCTAATTTGTGTATTAAACGATACTTTATTTATTCATCCTTCAAACAAATTGTTTTCAGAGTGCTTTTGCGGTTGGATCATCTTTGGTTCTATACTGTTTGCCATTTTAAAGATACAATTTAGATTATTATAATATTTTTTCCAAATTTAATGATAGAATTTCCATGTGATAAAGCAAATAGGGAACACTCTTTGACTGATATTTAATCAATAAAAACAGGTTTGTATTCATGTGAAGTCGATGAAAAAATATAATGCCATTATAGTAGTTATTTCAAATGTCTATAATTTATAGATCTTTTTAACAGGAAATTCTGACTGAGTTTGATAGGTTTTTTATATAGGACAATATTGTAAAACCCTTCTAGGGTCAAAACAAAATTCATTAAAAATTCATGCTACTCATTTCATGTTCATTTTTATATTACCTGTCATGTCTCTTTCATTTATGGCTTAGTTTTCATCTTAATACTGCTAGCTCTGCGTATCAAAAAGTTTATTTGTGCTTTTCAATTTATTCCAATAGGAAAAATGCCTAGCACCTATGAAAGCGTCTCCTAGGGTAAGGTACAGTTTATCACTTTGTCATTATAACAAGGTTTGTAATGGTTTTCAAAACATTCATCATTTGCTTCGTTTGCTGTTTGAAGAGATATAATATTCTGTATGGAAGTAAAAATATTACTTTGTTTACGTTTTATAATTTCTTTACTAATAATTCGACATTCATTATTACTTTCATCATGTGATTAGTACTTTACATGCTCTCAAACCATTACTTAAACATCATAAAAATCATGTTATAAAAATTTGTGTTGTTCTTTACCTAAACATAATAGGACTCATGTTAGATAGAAAAATGCATAACGTGCTTTTAACTAAGTTCATCTTTGAAACTAAATTTGTGAATCGCTTTACTGCTATAGGGATGGATTGATAGTGCGATTGGGATAGTGTTGTAGTTTTAGCAATCATTATGATTGAGTTTGTATGAGAATTTAGACCTAATGTGTTTCGTCATTATTTATCACTATAAATCTGTTGGTACTAGACTGGGTATTAGTTTGGGTTATTTTAGTATGGTAACCCTGTCAACGGTTACCTTCATAAATTCTTGACAAGAGGCCAGCAATTGTTGCGTTTAAGAAACTTAATCATCAGTAACCATGACCAATATTTCAGGAATTAGTCTTTTTGTTTCTGGTATGGTAAATTGGTCAACACTTGTGGTTATGAATATAGAAGGCTTAAATTTGTAATAACGCTAGTGTAACCTCTAAATATGGAGATATAAGGTATTTCATATAAAATTGATACGGGTACAAGATTTTCTAAAGGCATTCTAGATTGAAGATTGAAGAATAAGATTCAAGAATCAAATAAAATATCATGTCGATGAAATTCATTTTAGTAGCTTATTCAAATGCCTATAATTCATAGATTTTTTAACAAGAATTTTTGACATTTGTTTGATAGGTCTTTTATATCTTTTATTATGTAAGACAATATTTTAAAACTCTTCCGGATTCATTAAATATTCATTAAAAATTCACGTAACTTATTTCATGTCAATTATTAAATTACATGATCATTAATGGCTTAGTTTTCATCTTAATACTGCTATTTCGGCGCATCATAAAGTTACAATGTGCTTTTTATTTTGTTCCAATAGGAAACTTTCCAACCAGCTATCATTGCGGCTGCTAAGGTAAGGTACAGTTTTTAATTGATTTGAAATAAGTTTTTAATGTGTGTATTAAACGATACTTGATTTATTCATACTTCAAACAAATCGTTTTAATGGGAAATGGTTAAGGATGCTTTTGCGGTTGGATCATCTTTAATACTAGCCTGTTTGCCATTTTAAGATACAATTAAGATTATTATGATATTTTTTGCAATTACCATGTGATAAAGCAAATAGGTGGCACTCTTTGCCTGATATTTAATCAAAAGAAACAGTTTTGTATTCATGTGAAATGTTATGTCGATGAAATAATATTATGCTATTATAGTAGTTATTTCAAATGCCTATTATTTGTAGATCTTTTTAACAGAAAATTCTGACTGAGTTTGATAGGTCTTTTATGTAAGACAATATTGTAAAACCCTTCTAGGGTCAAAAGAAAATTCATTGAAAAAATTCATGACACTTACTTTATGTTCATTTTTATATTACCTGTCATGCGGCTTAGTTTTCATCTTAAAACTGCTAGCTCGGCGCATCAAAAAGTTTAAATGTGCTTTTCATTTTATTCCAATAGGAAAAATGCCAAGCACCTATGAAATCAGCTTTTAGGGTAAGGTACAGTTTACCACTTTGTCATTATAACAAGGTTTTTAATGGTTTTTAAAACATCATTCATTGTCTCAACCATCTTTTGGTTCGTTTGCTGTTTTTAAATACATTTGAAGAGATAAATAATTCTGTATTGAAGTAAAAATGTTACTTTGTTTACGTTTAATAGTTCCTTTACTAATAATTCAACATTCATTATTACTTTCATCATGTCATTAGTACTTTACATGCTCTCAAACAATTACTTAAACATCATAAAAATCATGTTATAAAAACATGTGTTGTTCTTTACCTATTATCTAAACATAATAAGACTCATGTTAGATAGAAAAATGCATAACGTGCTTTTAACTATGTTCATCTTTGAAACTAAATTTGTGAATCGCTTTACTGCTATAGGGAAGGATTGATAGTGCGATTGGGATAGTGTTGTAGTTTTAGCAATCAATGCATCTGGTTAAGGTTTGATTTTATGAATTTGTATGAAAATTTAGACCTCATGTGTTTCGTCATTATTTATCACTATAAATTTGTTGGTACTAGACTGGGTATTAGTTTGGGTTATTTTAGTATGGTAACCCTGTCAACGGTTACCTTCATAAATTCTGGACAAGAGGCCAGCAATTGTTGTGTTTACGAAACTTAATCATCGGTTACCATGACCAATATTTTCAGGAATTAGTCTTTTTGTCTCCGGTATGGTAACTTGGGCAACACTTGTCATAAATATAGAAGGCTTGAATTTGTAATAACGCTAGTGTAACCTCCAAATATGGAGATATATGGTATTTCATATAAAACAAATACTGATACAAGATTTTTTAAGGGCATTCGAGATTGAAGATTGAAGAATGAGATTCAAAAATGAGATTAAATAGCTATAGTCAGTATAGGGATTTTTGAGAGTTAATTATCAATGACTTATCAACCACATGTGAGAATGAAAAATTCTGTAAATTTAATTATTAATTCTAGATTTGAAATTTAGAAGTTTTCAACAAATAAACGATGAAATGAGATCAATAACAGTTATTGAGTAATTTATACAAATATGTGGAATTACGGAAATTAGAAATGATAATAATAGGAACTCATTTGGTAAGGACCCGTTTGTTAATTTAACTATTTTAAAGTTCATCTTCTTAACTAAATTTGTTAATTGCTTCACTGCTATAGGGAATAAATGGTGGTGGTGCTATTAGGAAAAAAACTCATTTGGTAAGAAACCGTTTGTTATTTTGCACATACATCTGATCTCGTTCAAACCAACTCGTTTTAATTTCAATATTAAATGATGTAATAAGAATTCCATGTGCTAAAATATTTATTATAAAGGATAACTCAAAGCTTATCAGAAGAAACAATAACAGTTTTGTGTCATGTGAAATGGGATTCGAAAGCAAATATATTTTCACTTTTAATTCGTTTATTGAAATAAGTGCTTACTGTGTATATTAAAGGACACTTGATTTATTCATCATAACACAAATTGTTTTCATAGGGAATGGTCAATGGAACAGGTCAAACACTTATGAATGTGACTCCTAAGGTAAGGTACAGTTTTTCATTTATTTCAAATAAGTGCTTAATGTGTATATTAAACGATACTTGATTTATTTATCCTTCAAACAAATTGTTTTCATATGAAATGGTTCAGGATGCTTTTGTGGTTGGATCGTCTTTGGTAATTTACTGTTTGCCATTTTAAAGATACAATTTAGATCATTATGACATTTTTTTTTTAGATTTAAAGATGTCATACAATTTCCATGTGATAAAGCAAATGTGTTACAATCAATAACTGATCTTTAATCATAACAACAGTTTTGTTTTCATGTGAAATGTAATGTCGGTGAACAACTATTATCCCATTTAAGTAGTTAATTCAAAATCATTCATAGATCTTTTTAACAGGAAATTCTGTTTTTTGTTTGAAAAGTCTTTTATATAAGACACTATTTTGAACCCGATACGGATTTTAAAAAATCATTTGGAATTCATGTTACGCATATAATATCTTTATTATATAATCTGATATGTCTCTTTCATTTATGTGCTTAACTCTGCTATCTCAGCGCATCATAAAGTTTAAATGTGCAATTTGTTTTATTCCAATAGGAAACAGGCCAAACTCTTATGGATGTAGCTCTTATGGTAAGGTGTATCTCTTTTTCATTATTACAGATAAAACTATACACGGTGCATTGAATTTATGATATATCTTATAGGGAGAGTAGTTTCATGTGAAGATAATAAAACTCAGTATAATTACGTGTGACATAAGAAATTAACAAAAAAAACAACAAAAAACAACAAAACAAAAAATATGCCAAATTTAGAGGAAAAACAGTATGAATTGGTTAATTCGTGTAGTGCAATTTTCGCAAGTATTGCGAATATCAAATCTTTGCATTTTTACAATCATTTAATATCTTAATTTGTATTTTAGTGCCTTTGCTTCAATATATTGGAAGGTTATCATACTCACTGCCCAGCAACCTTAGCTGAAATGATAAAACAAAAACCACTTCATAATGCTTACAATTTAGTAATTATATTCATTTACAAATAATTATGTATAGTATTCTGTAAAGAAGAAATTTTATTACATGCTTTTCGGTGGTTTATAGAAATATATCAGTGATATAAAACTGGTAATTTCACTGTTTGAAACAGTGAAATTACCACTTTGATAATCTCACTGTTTTGAATTTAAGCCCCTTACGTTGTTTCAGTGACATACCTGCGTACACAGAACTGGGTACTTAATGACGTGACGTCGTAAATGACGTCACGTTGTATTATTATTTGGCGCGCTTTTCATTCAGTATTAGGTTTAATGTCTTTTTAAAACGTTTCTTTGCATATAATAAAAAGAAAATTTGTTTAGTTTAGTGTAAGATCGAAATATATTTCACCTTGTGAACACCAAAAGTTCATAGTTCATATTTCACTCGTGGCTGCGCCACTCGTGAAATATACCTTTTGGTGCTCACTCGGTGAAATATATTCCTATCTTACACTAAACGAAACAAATATCCTCTATTTTTTAGTTTTTTTCAACAGAGGTCAGTACCACAGAAGTGGTATTAACATTCCAAATTAAATGAAAAATGCAATTAATTGTTATATACATACAATTTTAGAAAAATAGTACATATACTTTCGTGCAAGCCGTAAAAAATACTGTTGAATTTTGAAATGGACACAATTTTAAACCATTGATTTGTTGAAATAAAAGAAAAGATAAGTCTTTTCCACCAGTTCAGCTTCAGGTCGACGTGTACATATTGATGTCCCCGAGATTTATTTATTGAATCCTTCAAAAACCGCAAGCTTGTCTCTGTATATCAACTATTATAAAAAGTGATATTTCTTCAATTCGTGAAAAGTTCATTTCTTACAATTTGTCCTAATTCTAACTACAAGGAAACAGTTAATTCCATGATGTCAATGAGTATCCCATCTGATTGTTGACGACAAGAAATATTTACAGTTGAAGGAAGTCAAGGATCGACAAAATGAAACAAATAAACACAAGTATTCGATAAGTTCTATTTGCTTTCGACTTTTCTGGTATTTGCTAAATAAACAGAATAACATATTTTCAGTAATAATCAATGATTGCCTTTATACGTTTTTATGTTCTTGCATATTTAGACTTTTTGAATGAATTCACTGTGTACCATTCATTTCTTTTATAGAATATACATGGCGTGAGATTGTCCAAGCGACAAGAGTTCATCACAAAACACAACGAAGAGATCATCAAAAAGCTTAAAAAGGGGGACCTTGTAACATTTAAACGCAATTGGTACATGTATTATCACTGGGCTGTTTACATAGGTTCGTGGGAAAATGTTGGATTTTACAAATTATGTTACAAAAACTAAATTAATAGATTAATAGTTAAAATCAATTGCCCCAAGTTGGACAAGGGGTATTATTTTTTTCTCTATTGTACGCAGTATCTCATTACAAAAAGTACCTTGTATTATTATTTAGTTAGACACCAAGCTTTAAGAAAATTGACAATAATCGGACAATAGTTCTGTAGTTCAAAAGCCAACAACGCATTTAAAATTCTTTTAAGAAAAAAACATCATTAAAAATATTGCTTTCTGAATATTATACACACGTTACGTAAGATTGTCTTTCGCACAACGATTCCATAATGTTCATTATTAAAGAGAATGGATACAGTTTGGATTGTTTTCAGGCAATGAAAGGGAACATGGATACATATTGTGAATTCGTAAACATTAATGCAGGCTTGGTGTAGTAAATATATAATAATATTTTCAGAAGTTAGCATTTAAGTTGATGTTTACAACGTTAACTCAGTTTATGCGGTGCTACGGTTTAGAACTGTTCACGTTTCAGGGGAAAGTATGTGTAGGCGGCCATATAGCTCAGTCGGTAGTGCCGCGGAATTATTCCGAAAGTCCCGGGTTCATAATTTTCTCACACTTTGCAGATCTTGTAGCTCTAAATAATATCTACGTCCGATTTTTATCGATTACAACGTCAGTACTTGACCTATAGGTTTGTAAGGTCAGGCAATTAAGGGTAAAATTGTCAATGGAAATCGTATAATCATTATTTTTTATTTATTTCCTCACTGTGTTTTTCACAGGAAGTCAAGCTTATAACTGAAAGATATAATTTTATGATTGTGATTGCTAATTTGCTGCTGTTGTTGTTTTAATATTGTTACTCCTATACTAAGTTTTTTTTATAGCAACAGCACATTTGTCTATATTTTTAGGGGACTCTAAAATTATCCATTTGTGTGGGGAGGAGCCGATTAAAAGAACTATAAAATTAGAACTTTTTCCAATCTCCCGCCCACCTGTCTCTAAAGGATGGGTACAACTAGACGATTTCTGGAAATATGGAAAACACTGCAAAGCAGAGAAAAACAATAGAAAAGATCAATGGCTTACGTATGTGTTTACGTATGCCGTTTAATTGTTTTAAAACTTATTGTTTTCAAAAGTTCCACTAGTAATATCTAGTAATAGTATAATGTGATATGGGGAAAAACCTTGCAATATCTCATTTCATCAAAAAGTCATATTTCAGTTAAGATACCGCTTGTTCCTCTTCAAAAGCAAAACTGCGAAAGATATTGTTTCAACCCAATATAGACGCTTTATTTTTTATTTATGTTGTAGGATGTTTTAATTTAAGAAAAAACAACAAAAATAAAACGTTGTTTTATTCTGCATATGAAACAAATTTGTCAAAAGAGTTGATTGTATTCAAACATATTCAAAGGTATGCTGTATTTTACTAAATTATGAAATTATTTATTAATTACGCATAATTTGCAAGCACTTATTGCATGTAAAACAATAAATTAACATCAAGAAGTAAGATATTAAACTTTCAAAATATTTTTAATCTCTAATTGTGTAGACCAAAGCCTCCTGAAGAGATTGTAAATACAGCCAAGGGAATGCTCGGGGAGAATGGTTACAATTTACTTTGGAACAATTGTGAACACTTTGCAAGCAAATGTAGATATGGAACTGAGAGGAGTGACCAGGTTTATAAAATGTTTAAATAACATTTCAATCATAATTGCTCTTTAAAGATAAAACCCATATCTTTTTGTTCCTTTGCCTGTCAATGCATTTTATAAATGTCATTTTGTTTTTCTTAATAGTTTTCTTTATCAATCAATACATTAGTCCTATACTTTTGTCATGAGAAAAGCATTAAGTGAAACAGTTTTAAATTAAGTTCAACGTTTGTACTTTCTTATGGAGAATGAACTACTTTTTCTTTCAGTCTTACATTTCTGTGCATTTCTGTTTAAACGACACTAATGTCAGTCTTATGTTCCGATATCTTACAATGTAGGTAATATTTGGTGTATGGTGTACCGTTGGGTTCTTTTCATTTGCTGCCCTTGCAAAAAAACTTCAAGATATGGACAATCATAGCTGAACAGAATATGATATGAAACTGAAATTGCAACGGGAAGAATATCGCCTACGGAAGAATTATCGTTTGAGTTGTTTGGTTGCTTTTTTCATTTCTTTTTAAATATTTTGGTGTGCTTTTACTATGTTGGTAACATATTGTAAATAACGTTTTCAATTTGCTTTACGGTAAGCTTCATAGATTTTATTTTTATTTTATATGCAATAGTTGTTGGTATGAATTAAACTTTAGATACAATTATTTGTAATAAAACATATCACATTCAAATTATTATTCCAACCTGTGCAATAAAGACACATTTTATTATTAATTGTTACAGTTTCTTTTAAAGAAGCTGTTTTCTTTTGACGAATGCATAGAATTTGATAATTCTGAATTTCTTTATAAGAAAATTCTAAGATATTAATATAAAACTTCTAATAAAAATATCAACTTTTTGAAGTTGACATATTCGCTTTACATTTTTTTTTCAAATTCATATGTGACGAAATCATATTCTAATCTGGTTTTTAGCTCATTCAAACCAAGCCTGCAACATTGTCAATTTTACCTAGTAAGGCTTTCGTTAGGGCTTCTTATTTTCTTTACTTGAGAGATTGGTTCTAATGGTTTTGTGTAATATTGGAAGAGTTTTGCAAGACTCATTTCTTGTGTTTTATTATCTGTATATATTTTTTTCTCTTTTAATATTTTATGAAGCAATATGTAGAAATATTGTAGCTTTATTTACGCCCATGAGTCCACCTTACTTTTTTTAGCTTATTCTATTGTCATTTTGAGCTGGGACTTAAGATAACTTAAGTCCCAGTTTTGAGGAAACATGGTCCGGTCCAATGTTCTGTTAGAACCTACATTCCCTGATTTGAAATGACCGTTACCATTATCAAGAACATTATACATGTATAACACTCATCAACCGTAAACCAACGAAAATCAAACTGGACAAGGTAACTTATATTGGTTTCGTCAAAACAAGTTTATCAGTGAATATCTCATTCAGAAACTGGGTTCAACTTATAAACATTAACACCACAAATGCAGTATAATGTAAGCCAGAATAACAAAAGTGATTTGTACAATGACAAAATAACAAGTTTTAATTGATCGAACAACTCATATAGATTGAAGTTGTAGAGCTCCCTAACATTCATTAAATTTTATTACGTAATAAAATTACAATATCCTGACAATATTAAAGAAGTTCAGGTAGCCTCGAGGTAGCCTCCAAAAAATCAAAATGAATATCGGACTAAACATCAAATGATAAAACCCTTTTTTCTCTGTCAAATATGAACCATTTTTGTGTGTGAAGTTTAGCATCTAACTAAATAGAGTATTCTTTAGTTGGGAAGATAACCAATTCTAAACGTAAAATTTTTGTGTTATTTTTTATCGGAGTTATAACATAATAATCTCCTTTTTAAATGACTATGTTTGACCTCGCCTCTTAATTTTTCATCGGTTCGAAAGATATAGAGCGTCACGAAATATACAAAAAAATAACAAAAGAGTGATCATGATACTGGTCAAAGGAAGTCCAAAAAACTGCACATCGATTTACTATGTTTAAATTCTGCAAAATAGTTTCAGTTCCTTCCGTCTGTTCAAAAAGTAAGCAGTGCGGAAATAAAACTGCTGCTAGCAAAACTTAAAATAAAATCTTATCTGGTTGTAAATACAAGTCTTGACAGATCGTTTGCTCGGCCATTAGTCAGTGCCTCAGAGGTCTACATAAATCAATGTTCCGCGAAGCATTCCAGAAATGGTTTCAGTGATTCAAATTATGTACTTCAGACCGCGAGGGGATGTACGGTTCATTTCAATATTTGAGTCGAATGCTTTTGAAATATCGTACAATATCCCGGAACAACCAATATTCAATCAGTTAAGTTGTTTTTAGCCAATAATAAACGGAAGGGGAAATTATGCTTTAAATTCATATTAGATATTAATGCATCTATCAACATTTATTCATTTTATGGTTGGTACATTTTCAATATGTCTTAATCTTTCTTAGAAAAACAATAAAAACGATATGACCCACTCAGGTCACTCCCAGTGATATTTTAACCTAAATTCAAACAGCAGGGTAATCACCACTAAAGAATTTGTTCAAGATAAATCAGGGCTACTAAAAATTGTAGAAAATTTCACAACAGTCTATTCAATGATTTTCAACAGTTTTTACAGGATTTTAAAAAACTTACACTAAATGTTATAACATATGTACAGTACAATGTATGGTATGACTACTGTTAATGTGTATAAAAAGGGCAGTTTAAGGTGTCACTTCTCAGTACGCTATTTGGGGTGCAAAATGATAAATGCATCCAATTATTACAGCCATTGTACCTTCCCCACTTTATAATATTACCAAATATGGAAACTTGTCTAGATCTGCCAAATGGTATCGCTTACAAAGATTAATTACAATCATCACCTGAAAAAAACTTGATTACAATTCAAGATTTTATCAATAAGGACCCCTACGTAAAGTCTGATGAATATTTAGAGGTACATCATATAAATAAATGTTTTAAATACACCGAAGACTGAGGTAAATGGTAAAACTCTGTAGCCAATACTTCATAAAAAAATGAACTTGCTTGGAACAATTTTTACCACTATTTTAAACAAGTGGCTATTTTGAGATAGTTAAAGTTGGGCAATTTACATTGTGTCACTTAAAATAAACAATTTCTTATTGTTTTTCTGATAACATCTGACAATTAATCAAGTATGGCATTCCTGCAAGTGTTTAAGTTAAAACAACAAGTGACTTTATGTACTTTAGTCAGACATGACATCAGCGCCACAGAATTAAGAATGTGTTTGAATTTAGGTTGTGATTGAAAATTGGTTGTTTCGGGATACACATTACATTCCGAGCAACACTTGTATCTATTTCCTAACGGGAATAATTTCACACTGTTTAGGAATTCTATAAGGAATGCATATTATTTAATCTTGTTACCTGAGTGTATTGATTGCAGCTGTTTGTAATATTATGTTGCATTATAAATGAAATACAAATAAAAAATGAAATAAAACCCTATGAAGGGAATATAAACAATTATTTGAATGTAAAGCCCGGAACAGGGTTGGTTACACCGTTCCCATACGGTATACTCGGTTATACACGGATTGACTGGTACGAGTATTTAGCTCCAACCGTGCCAGGCGATTAGTTGGTACAGTTAAGACTCTAATATAGCACGAGTATATACGAAAAAAGCATGGACATACTCGGTCCATCAAGGTTTGAACACGATTTGCATACGAATACATACGATTGTAATACGGGCCAAGTACGGGCTAGTACGTTCTAGTACGATTAAATACGACTTCATGTACATACTCAATCAAACTGAGTCTGCAATTTTCATGTAATTTTGTTATGATTAATGCTTCCGAGGGATCATTTTTTACTCGATTTACTCAACTTGCACAGGGTTTTCATACGGCTTGGCTTCATTAATTTTCGAACATTTAACGAAGGAACAGCTGTATATGTGAACAATATTCATATAGAACAATGACAGATGCTACAGATGATAGGATAATGGAATTATTAATCATGATAAGACTGACAGACATTGGTGGCTTATCAGGCTCGGCAGAGTAAGCAGGTTGAAGTGGTCGGCGGGCCTGAATGGCCCTACTTGTATTCCTTCTGTGCGTGGGAACCTTCTTCCTTGGATGCATTCTAGTGTGATGCAGCAAGTTCTCTGTGTAAATCTAGCATCTTTCCATACATATTCACCCGCTGAGTTCATAGATACACAATCCTGATTCCCAACATTATTCGGCTTACCGCCCCTCCAGTTTGTATACAGTTTGTATACAGTCCAGACGCTACATTGCCTGATGAAATCTTGTTTTTATGGTGGTCCTGGGCAGACTGGTAAATACCGTTGGCTTCAGAATCACTTGCCTTGCACAACAATTGGTTCGAATCCCGCAAAAACTTGACGTTTTTTTTATATGAGGAGCGATTTGTCGATGATTCTACTCAGTGTCCGTTCTTGTCTGAAATGTTTCACGGTATTGTTCCTGGGGTCTTCCTGTTAAAATAAAGCTGAAAAGTTGCTAAAAGACCTACTTTTTACTTTGCAATGTAAAACTCCCACTCCCTACAAAAAGGCATCATTTAAAAAAATGAATTAAATTGTGACCTGTCATTATCCTGTTAACTGTTCTACCAGTTTAGGTAATTCGTTAGGGAGTATTAATACATGTGGTAATCCCCCTTCTTGCTTTTATAGCGTCAGTTTCAAGATAATGCCGGTTCTTGAGGCGCGTGTGGTAGCTTGCATGTTTCACGAGCGTAACAGACTCAATCACATTGAGTCTGCAACATATTCAGTTTTGCCGCTTTGGCGTTTTTAAAAAAGTTGTTGTTTTTTCTCTGTTTAAACAGACTTCAAATACTTAGTGCCACAATATGACCTATAAAATCATCGGATAAAAACAAAAGTCATTAATGAATGTACAATATTTAACATTTCAAACACGTTTATTCTATCAAACAAGCTTAATCATGTGACTACATGTACATGTATGCCTGTTTGGCGATATACGATTGTTAAGTACAAATGTTTAATTTAAAATAACCCATACAAAAAAAGAAAGACAAATCATTGTGTTTGGGCTGTTTATTTTCATCGCAGTTATCATTCTTGTATATGTAGAAAGTAATATTATACATTATGTGTGGTTATGTTAATCAATACATTCATACACTCATGTTTGCTCTTTTATTCACTTATTCGTAAATAATTACCGCTTATGAATTGATCACGAATAGTATTTTTATATGAATTATATATTGTTTATGCATCATTTATTTGGTAAATAATGAATTAATATAAAAACATGTACAATATTAGGTGTATTGGGGCCAGAGACCTTAAACTACAATAAAACGTATGTTATGTTATGTTACTTATAATAACATAAGCTTTATTGCGAGGCCAAGGACTTATTTCCTTTTAGTTAATAAGAGACTTACATGCTTAAATCATAATTATTATTATTATATTTTTTTACTTGTTAGTATTATTATTGCCATTATTGTTTTATTCCTGATTCACTCCAACAGAAGATATCAATATTCTTTATATAATACGAGTATGAGGCGATTACAAATAAGGCGTCATTACGTCTGGGTCAAACGATCATATTTCGGTAGAATTATAGTCATATACGGCACAGAAGTCTTTCCTGGCAATATTTCTTCGTCCTAAATTTGAATTATTAACATATATCAAGAATTACTTGCCTTCCAAAAAGATCATTTCCAAAGTAAAGGATCTATCTGTTACAATCATTCTAAATTTTATAATTATTCCTTAACCTTCTGAATTTCTAAAATAGACTAGTTGTCCTATTTAGACCTCAAGCTTGTATTTGTTCGAGAAATAGCCTTTTAATTGATCACTTTTTCGGCGCCATCCCATATCTAATATATAAATCAAGAGGGTGTCAGAGAGGGGATGTGCCCCATTTTGCTTAGGGTTTGAAGGGGGTCAGCAGACCCCCCTCCTCATCTCCGAGAAAATTGTGGACTCGGGGAAAGGCTAAAACTGGACCCAGGTCGACCTTATTTATAACATTAAATGTAACCAACGCTAAAACGCCTTTAACTCTTGAATGTGCAGCACTTTGTAATCAGTTTTGATGCAAAATAGTAATTTTTGGCAATTTTGAGATATCCCATCGTTGCCATGGTAACAGGAAATGTAAGATTGAATATGCGGTTACTGGTTACAAATGCTATTGTCCATTAAACATGTTTACGTACACTGTTGATATGTGTTAAATGACATAAGCATTAAATGTTACAACTTTTTTATGTAAATCGACAATATTATTGTGGAAATAAACTAATTTTACTATTGATGTGAAGTTTATAAAATATAATATACTATATACCAGCTTAATACCATTTAAATGAAACACATCTACGCAAAATAACAATGTATCACTTTAAGATAATATCCTTATTTTTCAAAGCGCAAAATCTGTTGAGATTGTTCTAATTATGCAGATTTCGGGTAGACAAAATTTAATATAATAATACGTCACAATAATACCTTTTGTTGCATTATCACTCCAACAGAAGATATCAATATTCTTTATATAATACGAGTATGAGGCGATTACAAATAAGGCGTCATTACGTCTGGGTGAAACGGTCATATTTCGAAGAAAACGATTTATTCAGCTGTGTTATTTTGTATAATGCCAGTATCAAGTTCTAAAAGTTAGAACTTTGTAAACATATATATAAGACAATCGGGTGGTCTTAATTGTGAATATTCTTATCATTGCTTTTGACCATGGACTATTTTGGTCATTTGGTATGAACAAACAATATATATCTTAACCTACATACTAAATGCAATATTAAAATATGCTATAATTTAACATCTGATGGGAAAAAAGAAATTTAATAGCGACTTCTATTTGGTCTGATTTGATTATTAATGATTAAATGATGGACATAATTCACCCATTAAATTAAACATTATTTCTTCGCATAATCAATTTTTTAAAGCAACATTCAACCACTCTAAAATTTACTTTCTCACCTTTTTTCATACAATATATAAATGATGTAAGTTGTTTTTGATCAGCTATCAGGAGCATTCAAGCAGATAATAAAACCATAACAACAAATTTAAGATATATGTAGGTATTGACTTGAAATCAGTGGTCCCTATAGTTGGGTCAAATAAAGAACAAAACAAATATTTTGTACTGAATCTGGTGGTCTTAAAAGTCGATAAGCGAAGTGGTCTTAATTCTGGATATTAATGTAACCTTGACATAAAGATCTGAAAATTCCGTTTAAAAATGGTCGTCTGAATTCTGTTCGACACATATTGAACAATTTTGGTTCATTTGCATATATATTTTTTTCTTCCATTGCTATCACAACTGTGTTGTCTTATACTTAAACTGTTGAATACGAATATGTTGAATTTTCTTAAATTGCATTTTGTGAATGGAATTCTCTGGTAACTAAAATGCAATTTGTTGAAAAAAAAAACAAAAACAAAAAACAACAAAAAAACTAAAACAAAAATAAAAGGAATGTAAAAAGTGCTTTTAATGCAAGTAAGAGATTTGTCAGGTGGGAAAATATTTAGGCGATAATTAATGTGCTTTTAAATTAGAATTATCGACATCCGTATTTGTCAATATTGATATAAACTGACACTTCAAACGGGATGTTTTGTGTTCACGCTTAGCGATTTTAAGAGAATTGACACTTCCATGCATCAATGTGTATAACATACAACCAACGTTATAAAATTCCTCCGGATATGACGCTGAAAATTTAAGTGTAGTTTAAAATTATTTCTTCACTAGTATTACATTAAATAATATTTTCCCACATGAACAAGTATTATGACCGGATAAGTTTATCTATGTTTAACGATATAACAAATATGTTTAATTCAAGTGTGTTTGGTTAAATATATAACCT
Organism: Ruditapes philippinarum; assembly: GCF_026571515.1. NCBI lineage: Eukaryota > Metazoa > Mollusca > Bivalvia > Venerida > Veneridae > Ruditapes > Ruditapes philippinarum. Next base: position 107,930 of record NW_026860722.1, on the reverse strand, counting down.
TGCATGCGATTATCACGGCTTTTCTGTCGCACGCGTTTATACATTTTTTCCGAGATCTTGTTTGACATCAAAACATTTTAAAAGTTTTCATAAAATTGAGCAAAATTGATTTCGGAGAAAATAATATTATACTATGCATAATTCTGTTTGATTACATATAATTTCGTACGCATGATTATCAAGGTACTTTATTTGTTACTTCGGCGCGATATAATCACACACGTGTACATACAAATTATACATTTTTGGTAATACAAGTAGTTCTATCTGATTGCACTTTTATTGAAAACTTTTATTTAATGTTATAACTTACCTTGAAACGCTTCTATTTTTTTTTAGATATTATTATTCTAATTTTAGGAGAAATGACATCCCTGACAAAACATAACAAACACGCATAGCTATTATTTAGATTTAAAATCACAACTATCCTGGAGTTAAAATGAGACCGTACGCGTGATTCTAACGGCACTACTCCTAACTGTGTGATTATTACCCCTAATGCGTAAAAATCACACGCGTGGTAATATTACCACAAGTGTGATAATTACGCGACACCGGATTTCCACATAAGGTTGCTATATACCAAATTTAATTACAGTTTCTCATTCCAAACTCTAGTTTTCGTCTGGAAATCATGAAGAAGACCGACAAGCTGACTCCTCGTATATACCTTCCCTAAACGTCGTTTGTGGGGGTAAAATAAATAATTGTTGTTTCATATTTACTCTGGAAGGTGAAGTTACGCATCCTTGTTTAGATTAGAAAGTTGTGAAGGTGAACGTCTAGACATGACTGAATAAGCGTACATGTGTTGCCCCTATATCCTTCATACTTACAAAAAAGGACGATATAAAAAAGAAGAAAAAAAAAGAACAATAAAAAAACACCAATATGTATACGAGTTATTGGTGCAGAATTACATCAAATTGTACAAAAATCTCGAAAAAATATTGCATGTCCCGTTATGTCAAAAGTACCTTTAAGTAAGTGAAGTCCCTTTAACGTTTACTTTGTTTTACTTTGTTAGGACTAATAGTAAAAAAAATCCAAGCAGTTTTGCTTTAAGTATGTATTAAGTACGTATGTATTATTTGTACGGTGATTCGACAATAAAATTAGATATGAAAAAAGTGCAACCCATGTTTGACTTCAAATAATACCAAACACAATTCTGCCATTTACTTCAAAACTCTTTCTACCATTTACTACAATTGGAATTTTGATTTTCCGTATGTAAATATAAATTTATAATAACAGTGTCGTAAGGATAATATTTATCATGGAAGTATATATATGTATATTAAGATGGGTAAAATTGGAATGGGAAAAATTAGTAATTGTACAACGATAAAACGGTAAATTCATTGGTATTCAAATGCTATTTTATTACATTTTTAGTGGTGACGTTGTGATCAAGTGATAACAGTAGTATGTAGTTTGTGGTATGGTAATCAATGTGTAAATCAATGGTTTGCACTTGTAAATATTCTTAGTATTATAGACAGTCTTTGGTGTTAACGTTGACAATAGAAGGTTTAATTACAGACAATATTAAGATAAAGACAGTAGGGATAACAAAATATTTAACGGCAGTCATTGGCATGTGCTCTTTCACTAACAAAGTTAACAAATCCTTGTTATATTCACTAATCTGACACATAGAACAAAGAAGAGTCAGGGATCTGTGCAATTGATTCAGCTTTTTTTAAATGACAATGTTAAACTTTACTGACATTTTGCAATGAATCAAGTCTAAACATTATTGTGTGGTTTCTTAATTTGCATTGGTGAATAACACCCCATTAAAAAAAGGAACATAAAATAAAAATTCACACGCGCGCGCGCACACACACGCGCACACACGCACGCACACGCACACATGCGCGCACGCATCGCATACATAATTACCTGATTTCTATTTTACATCTGTTGCTTTCTTGCAATTAGAACAGTTATAGTGAGTTGGATTTTATGGAAGTCAAATACTTTTTTACAATTGGCTACTTTTATTACATAACATTTCACGTTAAATGCTTATTTTATCAGGTAACATGCATCTCCCGTGCTCTAGGTTAAGATTTATTCATATCTAGGGCATAATATGTCTGTAATGTAATCCCTTATGCTTTGCAATGAACTGTTTACTTTTGATACTTGACACGTTCATATGTTTCTAAATTCCAATTCTGGATTCTTCTTTGTACAAATTGCTGAAAAAGACTGATGAAGGTAATAATTAGGTATTCAATTATGTATTATTTATAAGTTCCAAGTCAAAAAATTTAAGAATATTAAAAAATAACTGAACTCATTGATTTAAGGCACATTATGCCTCAAAAACCTATTATTTCTTGTTTATACACTAGTTTCATATTGTTTAAGTAATGATTATGTTAGATGCTTATCGACTTAAGAAAATAGCATTTAATGTGATTTTATATGTCACAAAAGTAGCAATATGTAAATAAAGTATTTTCTTTACTCCCATACAAAATATAAATTCACTATTATAAATTCATTAACAGCCAAAAAGCAATAGAAGCAAAGGATAAATTAAATCTGATGAGCCTCTTTTTGTGTTTATTTGTTGGGTCCTAATAACTGTGTAAAATTTTACCTTTAAGTATCTATGTACATGTATGCATGTATGTATCGACATATTTAGAAATCTTGATTTCATACTTGGTATTATAATTATGACAGGCCGCATGATTACATTTTTCCTCGTTTAGGTTTACAAATATGCGTATAGGATTGACAAAATTAATGTAAACTTAATTTTTTTTCAGGCGGGTTTTATTTCCTAGAAAACATGTCAAATATATATACTCATATCTTGCAATGTTCATTTCGTTACATTGAAACATTTTTGGGATGCGCAATTACTTTCAGCTGAAAAAGAGGTAAGTTTCTTTTAGGTTTTGCATACTTTGCCTATTAATAGGAAAGAAAGATTATATTTGAACTATTTTTTCTATCTTCGGTCGCTCTACACTGCATGATTGTTTTATACTTTTACTGCTGTCGTAAGTAATTTCGTGTCTGAATAAGTTACTACAATTGCACTTATCATGTATTGTTTTGGTTTCATTATTCTTCTTTAATTAAAGTTGTCCAATGTACAACAAGGTGAGGATAAAAATTACAGGAACTGTTTAAGTCATTATATCGAATATTTTGAAACTAACTCATTTATATTTGTTAAGGAATTGATAAATTATCAAATTTAAGTTATTACATCAAGATAATTCCAAGACGAAACTTCTTTTTCAGAGTAAAGAACTGATACCTATACATTTATTGAACATTCTGAAACAATGGCCGTTAAAACGAACGCAAAACAATTTCTCGAATCACTCGTGGCGGGTGATATGATAACATTTCACAGTCAAACAGCCACACATTGGGGAATTTATGTCGGTACGTGCACAACTGCTTTATACTGCATTTGAATGACAAACAATTGTACAGCACAATATATTAATCAAAGGGCTGCAAGCTCTGTGGTATTTTCTGATCTTTGCAATCTAAATCACACTGACTATCTGTATGTATTTTCCTGTATAAGTTTATTTTTCAATACTATAATTCATCTTACGCAGCGACTGCATTTAGATTTTTTTGAGTTTGAGATTGATACATATGGAAATTTGCATGACTAGAGTTGCATCAAAAAATCATTTTTCATTTTTTATGACAGTCACACTTTATCCTTGCATATCGTGGCTACGTCCTTAAAAAAACACTTCAAAAAAAAAAAAGTTTCATCGACTAGGATTTGAACCTTATAATAAGTTAAATCATTAATTACATTTATCCTGCATGATTTATACATATCATTCAATTTATTTATAATGAAGTAATTATTTACTTGAGTTGCAATATGACATTATAGAAGATTTGGCAATTTCATCCATCTCTTTTGATTGTTCTACAAAACGCACTTGGGTCACAAGTATTTAAAATACTGATTTAAGAATAAAAAAGCGTTTTTACGATATTCTTATAAATTCTGCTTCAAGAACAAATGTTCATAAAGTTATTTAGTAGAGAAAATTAATAATTTGCTCGAGAAAAAATTATTATCTGCTACTTGTATATAAATGTAACTATGTAATATAAGATCACGTAACTCATACTTGCCAACAACATCCTAATAGAACTAGGACTAGGATTTGAACCTTAGGCCTCTCACACCTTAAACGAGCGCGCTCCCTCTGCACCACGGTGAAGTAATACGTATCTATCTTGAATAAAAACAAATACATTGTAATTACACCGATAAACACTTTCCCCAACTAGCAGACGACAGGCTATTCTTATCAAGTAAAGATAACCGCTTGCGTATCTCACTGTATAAATAGTATGTAAAATGGGCTGACATATGGTAGGTTTAACAGTTAATTTAAATACTTTGGTGTCAAAAGATATGTAAAATTATATACTGTGACAAAGCTAAGATCCTAAGCTTTCCATTGATGTAATAATTTTTAAAATCGGACATTTAATCACAACAAACTAGCGGTTTAAAAATGGCTTAATTTGTATTGTTTTAGCGTAAGAGATACCAATTTTACTCGAAGATAAGGGAAACAACTTGTCTTTTTTCACTTGATATACCTCGGTTATTTATGTAGTTCATATGAAAAGTGTTTATGGGTATCCTTTTCGTGTTTGTAATCCTTATTAATTTCGAGGTATTTTGTTCACGATAAACCTGTTGTTTGATAATACAAATGAAAATAATTTAGCGAAAATCTTCTCGCCAAAACAGTCCGACATGTATATATTCCACTACTCGACAGTCAGATTTATTTGTGTACTACTCTCTGGAGTATTCGGTAAACGACATGGCTAAAAATAGCATTTTCATTGATGAAAAGATATTCATCCGCGTAATTTGTCATTGTGCATTCATGATAATCCGAAGCTTTAAGGAAATAGCCGAACATTTTTCATTGGGTAAAAAGATATTCATCCGCGAAATTTGTGATTGTAACCTCATATTTCTATTGACTAATCTTAACAATTACTTTTAATGCACTGTAATTTGTTAAATGCCTACATTAAAAATTATTCTTTCTTTTAAATTGCTGGTTTTTAAGCAGTTTTGAGTGAGAACTACTTTGCGTTGTTAGGTCTGTGAGGAAATTTTGTGTTAGTCCGTGGATGTTAGCTTTGTATTTACTGATCTTGCGATCAGAAAATACAAAAATGAATATGAATGGCAGATGCTTGAGGTATAACATACGATAATCATATATTGCACACTTCCATACTTTTTTATAGTCAATGAACAATAAGTTAAATCATTAATTACATTTATCCTGCATGATTTATACATATCATTCAATTTATTTATAATGAAGTAATTATTTACTTGAGTTGCAATATGACATTATAGAAGATTTGGCAATTTCATCCATCTCTTTTGATTGTTCTACAAAACGCACTTGGGTCACAAGTATTTAAAATACTGATTTAAGAAAAAAAAAGCGTTTTTACGATATTCTTATAAATTTTGCTTCAAGAACAAATGTTCATAAAGTTATTTAGTAGAGAAAATTAATAATTTGCTCGAGAAAAAATTATTATCTGCTACTTGTATATAAATGTAACTATGTAATATAAGATCACGTAACTCATACTTGCCAACAACATCCTAATAGAATCAAATTATTTTATGGTTTGTCGTTATGTATGGTACATAAAACAACCAATGTACTTTTTTGAATTACAATCTTTCATTATAGGCTTATTTCACTTCAAACTTATATTTCTTTATACGGAGTAATTGATTCTGTTATAGGAGACAAGAAGGTCGTACACCTTACTGGGGAGGTCATAACAAATTCAAGTGATCAAAGCGAAGCTTTGTTCACTGTCGCCGGTAAACAATATACAAAAGCAGCTGTTAAGGAGGACGATTTCCTTGATGTTGCCGAAGCATTCGATAAATACGAGAGAAATTGCAAGGACACACCTAAGATGACGTAAGACACTTCGAATAAGTCCTTGATTAAAACACTATAGATGTGATTTTAAGATATCGAAATTTATTTTTTACTTTGATATGAATAAAAACAACATATTGTTATTTTATTTCTAATAAAACTTATATTACATGCATGCACAAGAATAAACTTTAACAAATTAAAAAAGGGTAAAACTAAAACACGTTTTTATAATGTCTGGCAATGAAAAGCTATATAGCATTAGTTTGCAATTCTATCATGGTACACAAAAATGTCATTGCTGTTAAATTTTGGGAAAAAAATATAATTGTTTTACAATTTCAAAAACTTCTTTATTGATTTCCAAGCCCGGATGACCCTGAAGATATAGTAGAATTAGCTAAGACAATGGTCGGAAACATATACTACAATGAAATGTGGAACAGTTGCAAGAAACTGGCCATCTACTGCAGATATGATTTAGTAAGTTCTTTACAAATAATAACGAACAACACGCTATTTTTTCGATACAATTATTCCAGTATAAGTTATAAATTACACACAAATCTATATTGAACATCAAAGACATTTCGCGGGAAGGTATTTGCTACGTTGCGAACTAATGTTAAATGGTTAGATAGATAAGGTGTGCGCAAGTACTTGCGGTTGCTGCACCAAAACACAAGTCAGTAAGTTAATATTATTTTTGAATCTTATCTTATAGAGTAACCTATCTGGAACTTGCGATGAAAACAATGAAAACGATGAAGACAATGAAGTCAATGAAGACAATGAAGTCGATGAAGACGATGAAGACGATGATGACGAGGTAAGTTACAATCATTTACCTTACGTGTTTTATAAAAACACGATGTAAAATGCGATGGTTGACAAACAGATTGAAAAATCTAAAAATACTTTTTCAACATTCTCAATTTTCTTTTTATTTGTTAATTGCTTTACTCGAATAGCTATAGTTTAAAGGTGATTTTGGTGTATTCGTTCCATTTCATCAGCAAAAACAATGCGTTTCGATGTATTTCATTCGTTATTTGAAACAAGTAATACATTATATTTATAAGGAATTTCAGAGTTTGGTTGAATAGATGATTAAACTTTTTATGATACATTCAAACTTTTTCTGTAGTTTAATAAGATTTACTCAATTATTCACGTTTCTTGAATCACTGTTCTCAACTTGAACTAAGAATGGTAATTAAACAATAATTTATTATACAAGACATATTTTGTATATCGCTTAATTCCATGTTTGAGGTAAAATGTAATTTGGTTCTTTTAAAGGCCGAATATACAACATAAATGTTTTTATTATTTCCGTTCTCAAAAGCTTTTTAAATTTTGTAATTTTTGTGCCACTCCCCACCACTTTAGGGGGGGGGGGCATTTAGATTTACCCTTGTCCGTCGTTCCGTCCATCCGTCTTTTCGTCCGTCATCCGTTCTCTTTTGTATCGCACGTAACTCAAAAGTATTTGACCTAGAGTAATGAAACTTTACAGAAACGTTGATCAGCATGTGCAGTTGTGCACCTTGGTAATGTCGTATGGATTAATTCAGTATTTTTTAGAGTTATTGCCCTTGACTTAGTAAAATTTTGCAATTTTCAACTTGTGTCGCATGTAACTCAAAACAGGATTAGACATAGAGTCATCAAACGTTGAATAAATGTTGATCAGCATGTGTAGTTGTGTACCTGTGTATTTTCGTGTGGATTTATTCAGTATTTTTAGAGTTATTGTCCTTGACTTAGTAAAATTTTGCAATTTTCAAATTATGTCGCATGTAACTCAAAAAGGATTAGACATAAAGTCATCAAACTTTACAGGACTATTGATCAGCATGTGTAGTTGTGTACCTGGGTATTTCGTGTGGATTTGTTTAGTATTTTTAGAGTTATTGGCCTTCACTTAGTAAATTTTTGCACTTTTCAACTTGTGTCGCATGTAACTCAAAAAAGGGTTTGACATAGAGTCTTGATACCTTACGGGAATGTTGCTCAGTATATATAGTTGTGCATCTTGAGTTTCGCCTGTGAATTTATCCAGTATTTGTAGAATTATTGCCCTTGACTGAGTAAAAACCGTTTCATTATGTTGTGTTATTTGTTCCTTGAGTGCTTAAGTTAGAATCAACCAACTTTACAGGAATAATGATCAACATCACTAAATTACAGGAATAAGGAAATGATCAACATCACTGTGAAGCTATGCACCTGGGTTTTGTTAGAGTTATTGCCCTTGACTTAAAGTAGTATAAATTTGCAATTTTCAACTTGTTCATGCATACATTAAAAAGTATTTGATTTGTAGGCCTGAAAGTTTACAAGAATGTTGGTCAGCATGTGTTCTTATGCGCCTTGGGGTTTGCTTGTGGACTTATTCAGTATTTGTAAAGGTCTTGCCCTTTACTTAGTAAAATACTTTTAGTTTTCAACTTGTGACACATGTAGTCCAAAAATATTCGACCTAGAGTCATGAAATTGACAGAACAGTGGCGTGTGGGGACACCCGTGTCCTATAGACACATTTCTAGTTTATATAGTTATCAAAAAGTCACTCATTGGCTAATTCGATATTCATTATTACTTTCTCCAGGTGGTAAATACAGTACATACTCTGAAACCATTACATAAACGTATCAAATCATTTTATAAATGTTTTCATTGTTCTTAACCTATTATCTAAACATAATAAAACAAGGGAAAGGCATAAGTGTTTTTAACTAAATTCATCTTTTAAACTAAATTTGTTAATTCAGTGCAATAGGGAGAAATTGGTGGTGAAACAGTTTTGTTTTCATGTGAAATGTTATGTCGATGAAAATAGATTATTCCATGTTAGAAGTTAATTCATATGTCTATAATTCATATTTAACAGGAAATTCTGACTTTTGTTTTATATGTCTTTTATGTAAGACAGTATTTGAAAACCCTTCCGGATTCAAAATAATCTATCTTGGTGCATCATAAAGTTTAAATGTGCTTTTTGTTTTATTCCAATAGAGAGCAGGCCAAACACCTATGACCATGATGACTGCAACTCCTTGGGTAAGATACAGTTTATCACTTTGTCATTTTAACATGTGTTTACAAAACATCATTCATTGTCTAAACTATCTTTTGCTTCGTTTGCTGTTTGCAAAATACATTTGAAGAAATATCTTATTCTTTTATATTCTACTATATTTTTATAGTTTCATAACAAACGTTCATTATTACATTCATCAAGTGATTAGTATCTAACATGCATGTCTTAGTTTTCATCTTAATACTGCTATTTCGGAGCATCATAAAGTTTAAATGTGCTTTTTATTTTGTTCCAATAGGTAACAGGCCAGAGACGTATGATGGCGGCTCCTAAGGTAAGGTACAATGTTTCACTTATTTGACATAAGTGCTTAAAGCGGCACGCCTCCAGATTCACGTAAGTTTTCATAAAAATTTTGGAAATGTATTTCAAAGTAAAAAAAATGTGAGGTGAACAAATAAAATAATTTACTTATTGCAATCGGCACTTACAATTCACGAAAATTACCAAAAGTAGTCAACATATGCAAAACCAGCCTTTACTGCGTTAGTAGCGCAGTAGAAACATGGTGATAAAATACCGCAAAATCAGTGTTAAACCGCACAAAACATGTACAATTTAACTTGGATCTTGAATGTTTTTACTTTTCTTAAAGTTTAGTGCATTTTTCTCAATATTAATTTTCTTGAAATATGTTGGCTCATCTGGGGGCGTGCAGCTTTAAAATGTATATTAAACGATACTTGATTTATTCATCTTTCAAACAAATTTATTTCCATAGGAAATGGTTCAGGATGCTTTTGCTGTTGGATCATATTTTATACTATAATACTGTTTGCCATTTTAAAGATACAATTTAGATCAATATGATATTTTTTCCAGATTAAATGATGTGATAGAATTTCTATTTGATAAAGCAATGTGTTACAATCAATAACTGTTCTTTAATCAATGAAACAGTTTTGTTTTCATGTGAAATGTTATGTCGATTAAATTATATTATGCCATTTTAGAAGTTAATTCAAATGTCCATAATTCAAAAATCTTATTAAAGCAAATTCTGACATTCTTTTGATAGGTCTTTTATGCAAGTCAATATTTCAAAACCCTTCCGGATTCAAAATTATCTATCTTGGTGCATCATAAAGTTTAAATGTGCTTTTTGTTTTATTCCAATAGAGAGCAGGCCAAACACCTATGACTGCAGCTCCTTGGGTAAGATACAGTTTATCACTTTGTCATTTTAACATGTGTTTTATGGTTTACAAAACATCATTCATTGTCTAAACTATCTTTTGCTTCGTTTGCTGTTTGCCAAATACATTTGAAGAAATATCTTATTCTTTTATATTCTACTATATTTTTTATAGTGTCATAACAAACGTTCATTATTACATTCATCAAGTGAGTAGTATCTAATATGCTTTCAAACCATTACTTAAACATTATAGAAATCATGTTAAAAATATTTGTTGTTCTCTTTTATAATTTAAACATAATATGACTCGTGTTAAAAAGAAAAAAGGCATAACGTGTTTTAACTAAGTTCATTATTTAAACTAAATTTGTTAATTGATTAACTTCAATAGGGAGAAATTGGTGGTGCGATTGAGATCAGCGGTTATTTGAAAAGAAATCGTTTGTCATTTTGCACAAACATCTGAACTCGTTCACATCAATTCGTTTTTCATTTCAATATTTAATGATGTAATAAGAATTCCATGTGTTCAAATATTTGTTTTAAAGAATAACGCCATCTTAATCAGGAAACAATAACTGTTTAGTGTCATTTGAACTTGGATTTAAATGCAATTATGTTTTATTGTTTCACTCTTTTTTAAAATAAATGCTTTATGTTTTCATTAAACGATGCATGATTTATTTTCTTCTTTAAAACAAATTGTTTTCATAGGGAATGGTTCAGGGTGCTATTTTGGTAATACACTGTTTTTATGATACAACTTAGATCATTGTGATAATATTTCCAGATTTAATTAATAATATGTAATAGAATTTCCATGTGATAAAGCAAAAGTTAAATCATTGACTGAACATTAATCAATAAAAACAGCTTTTTTTTACGTGAAATATCATTTCGATGAAATAACATTATGTCATTTAAGTAGTTTATTCAAATGCGTGTAGACATAGTTTTTTAAACAAGAAATTTGACATTTGTTTATGTCTTTTATTATGTAAGACAATATTTAAAACCCTTCCGGATGCATTTAAATATTTATCAAAAATTCACGTAACCTATTTCATGCCCATAATTTTATTACATGATCATTTATGTCTTAGTTTTCATCTTAATACTGCTATTTCGGCGCATCATAAAGTCTAAATGTGCTTTTATTTTGTTCCAATAGGTAACAGGCCAGAGATGTATGATGGCGGCTCCTAAGGTAAGGTACAATGTTTCACTTATTTGAAATAAGTGCTTAATGTGTATATTAAACGATACTTGATTTATTCATCCTTCAAACCAATTGTGGTTATAGGAAATGGTTCAGGATGCTTTTGCTATTGGATTATATTTTATACTATACTGTTTGCCATTTTAAAGATACAATTTAGATCATTATGATATTTTTTCCAGATTAAATGATGTGATAGAATTTCTATTTGATAAAGCAATGTGTTACAATCAATAGCTGTTCGTTAATCAATGAAACAGTTTTGTTTTCATTTGAAATGTTATGTCGATGAAATTATATTATGCCATTTCAGGAGTCAATTCAAATGTCTATAATTCATAAATCTTATAACAGCAAATTCTGACATTTGTTTGATAGGTCTTTTATGCAAGTCAATATTTCAAAACCCTTCCGGATTCAAAATTATCTATCTTGGTGCATCATTAAGTTTAATTGTGCTTTTTGTTTTATTCTAATAGAGAGCAGGCCAAACACCTATGACTGCAGCTCCTTGGGTAAGTTACAGTTTATCAAATTGTCATTATAACAAGTGTGTTATGGTTCATTGTCAAAACTATCTTTTGCTTCGTTTGCTGTTTGCCAAATACATTTGAAGAGATATCTTATTACTTTATATTCTATTATATTCTTTACATTTTCTTAACAAATAATTCAACATTCATAATTACTTTCAGCAGGTGATAAGTATCTTACATCCTTTCAAACCATTACTTAAACATTATAGAAATTATGTTATAAAAATACTTGTTGTTCCCTTACTTAAATTTAAAAATAATTAGACTCGTGTTAGAAAGAAAAAAGGCATAACGTGTTTTACCTAAGTTCATCATTTAAACTTAATTTGTTAATTGCTTCGAGTGGATGGTGCGATTGGGATAGGAGCTTGTTTGTTAAGGGTAAGTTTGCAAATACAACTGAACTCGTTCAAACCAACTCGTTTTTAATTTCAATATTTAAATTATGTTATAGGAATAACATGTGTTCAAATATTTGTAATAATGCATAACGCCAACCTTATCAGAAGAATCAATAACTGTTTTGTGTCATGTGTAATAGGATTTGAAAGCAGTTATATTTTTACTTGTGACTCGTTATCTAAAGTAAGTGCTTAACGTGTATATTAAATATGATACTTGATTTATTCATCCTTAAAACAAATTGTTTCACAGGGAATGGATATTGATACCGCCATGGTCGGATCGCCTTTCAAAATGGTAGTACATTGTTTGTCATTTTAAAGATAAAACTTAGATCATAATGATATTTCTTCAGATAGAATTTCCATGTAATAAAACATATGTGTTCCAATCAATAACTGATCTTTAACCAATGAAACAGTTTTGTTATCATGTGTAATGTTATGTCGATGAAAATATATTATGACATTTTAGAAGTTAATTCAATTGTCTATAATTCATAGATCATTCAACAGGAAATTCTGACTTTTGTTTCATAGGTCTTTAATGTAAGACAATATTTTAAAACCCTTCCGAATTCAAAATAAAATTAATGTTACTGATTTCATGTTCATAATTATATAACCTGTTGTGTCTTTTTCATTTATGTGCTTCACCTGAATCATAATACTGCTATCTTGTTGCATAATAAAGTTTAAATGTTTTTCATGCTTTTTGTTTTTCTCCAAAAGGGAGCAGGCCAAGTTCCCATGGATGCGGCCCCTTTGGTAAGGTTTATCTCTTTTTCATTATTACGGATAGAACTAAACAAGGTCCGAGTTTGGATATTCTCTTATAGGAAAATGTTGTTTCTTTTTGCTGTTTTTAATGTGAAAATAAAACTCTATATACTTGCGTGCTAGCCCTAAAGCTGTATACTGTTACATTACATTGATGGACAAAATTAAAATATTGATTTGCTAGAAGAAAAGAAAGGTTAAGTCTTTGCAACCAGTATAGCGCCAGGTCAACGTGCACATATTGATGTCCCCGAGATTTATTTATTGAATACTTCAAAAACTGCCCCTTTTTTAAAAAGTGATCTTTCTTTTAATTCTGAAGAGTACATTTCCTAACCTATTCTTAATAATAATAAAAGGGAAAAACAGTGAGACTTACCGATTTTGTGACGAAATAAATGTTATTTAAAACGGTAATAAAGGACCGACAAAAAAAAAAAAAATAAACAAAGCTTCGATGGTTTCATTTCTTTCATTTTGTACATGTAAAAAAACGGAATAACAATTTTTGAAATAGGAAAACGATTGCCTTTAACGTTTTTAGAAAACTAGCATATTACGTTTTTTGAAAAAATTACTGTGAACATTTCATAATTTTTTTTAAAATATCCCTGACGCAAAATTGTCAAAGGACGAGATTTCATCAAAAGACACAACAAGAGTCATCAAAGAGCTTGAAAAGGGGGATCTTGTTACGTTTAAACGAAAATGGTATTATCACTGGGCTGTTTATATAGGTTCGTGGAGAAATTTTGGTATTCACAAATTTTATTTACAAAAAACTAAATATTCAGATTGATTGTTAATTTAATCAAAAGTCAATTGCCTCAAGTTGGACATGGGCATTATATTTCTCTTTTTACGCAATATCTCATTACAGAAAGTTGTTTTATTGTTAAGTTAGACAACAAGCTTTAAGAAAATTGACAATATTTGGAAAATACTATAATAGCCAAGACCGCATTTAAAACTCATTTAAGAAAAAATCATTAACATATATTGACTTGCCATCACAATATGTAATGTTAGTTTTGTCATTTTTAAAGGCGATGGATACAGTTTGCATTGTTTTCAGGCAATGAAAGGGACATTGGTAAATATTGTGAATTTGTAAACATGAATGCAGGTTGGGTGCAGTAAACTATATCTTAATATCTTTTGAAGTTAGCATTTATGTTTAAGTTTAAAAAGTTCACTCGGTTGATGCAATGTTACGATTTAAAACTGTTCAGCTTTTAGGGGAAAATATGTGTAAGTGGTCAGATAGCTCAGTAGGTAGGGCCGCGGAACTGTGCTCCAAGGGTTCCAGGTTCACATTTTCTCTTCCTTTGCAGATCTATACTATCTCTACGTTCTTGACTTATAGGTTTGTAAGGCCAAGCAATTAAGGGTAAAATTGTCAATGGAAATCGTATAATCATTTCCTTTTATTAATTACATTTCTGTGTTTCACAGGGAGTCAAGATTATAGCCGAGAAGTATAATTTTATGATTGCGATTGCTTATTTGCTGCTGGTGTTGTTTCTTTTCTGTTTTAATGTAGTAATTTATATACTACGTTTTATAACTTGCAAATCAAGTTAGATCATGATATAATATAAATTTGTCATTTTTTGTAATAGAAAAAGGATATTTAATATGAAAAGTACAAAATAATGATATGATAACTTAGCAAGAGCTTATTTGTCTATTTATTTTTAGGGGACTCTAAAATTATCCATTTGTCTGGGGATGAGCCGATTACAAAAGCTATGAAGTTAATACATATTTTCTCAATCTCCGGGGTACCTTTCTCTAAAGGATGGGTAAAACTTGACGATTTCTGGAAGGTTGCATTTGATAGCAGAGCAGACAAAAACAATAAAAAAGATCAATTGTTAACGTATGTATTTCATGCGGTTTACTTGTTTTAAAACTTTTTTTCCAGAAGTTCCACTAACAATATCTAGTAACAGTACGTATATGATATAGGAAAAACCTTGCAAATTCTCATTTCAACAAAAAGCCATGTTGCAGTTATTATACCGCTTGGTCCTCTTCAAAAGCAAAACTGCGAAAGATATTGTATCAATCCAATAAAGATGCTTTATTTTGCATGCATATTGTAGGTTGTTTTAATTTAAGAAAACGAAAACAACAGAAAAATGTTGTATTATTCGGCATATGAAACAAATATATCAAAAGAGTTGCTTGTATTCTAGTAGATTCAAAGGTATGCTGTATTTTAGAATAATTATGAAATTAAACATTAATTACACATAATTGCACTAATTGCATGTAATTCATAAATTAACACCAACTTTCAAACATACCTCTTATTTCTAATTGTGTAGACCAAAGCCGGTTGGAGAGATTGTAAATACAGCCAAGGGAATGCTCGGGAAGATAGGTTACAATATTCTTTGGAACAATTGTGAACACTTTGCGAGCAAATGTAGATATGGAACTAAGAGAAGTGATCAGGTTTATAAATTTTTAAATAACATTCTCGCACAATTGTTGTTTTAAGGTTATAAAAACACCCGCATCTTTATGTTTCTTTTCCTTTAATTGCATTTATAAATCATTTTGTTTTTCTAATAAGTTTTCTATATTATCAAAATATATCTGTCCGATACGTGTGAACAGTTTCAAATTAAGTTCAACGTTTGTATGTCCTAATGGAAAATGAACTACTTTTTCATTCAGTCTTACATTATGTGAGTTTTTGTTTATACGACACTAATGTCAGTCTTATATTCTGATATCTTACACTGTAGGTAATTTTTGGTGTATGGTGTACCATTGGGATATTTGCATTTGCTGTCCTTGCAAAAATACTTCAAGATATGTACAATCATAGCTGAACAGAATATAGGATGGAACTGAAATTATAACTGGAAGAATATCGCCTACGGAAGAATTAACGTTTGTGTTGTTTGTTTTTTGTTCAAAATCTTTTGTTTTTAGATATTTGGTGTTGGGCTGTTTTCACTATATTGGAAACATATTGTTAATAACGTTTTTATTTTGCTTTACAGTAAGCTTCAGAGATTTTATTTTTATTCTAGATGCATTTTTGTTGGTATGAATTAAGCTTCAGATACATTTATTTGTAATAAAAACACATCACATTCAAATTATCATTCCAACCTTTGCAATAAAGACAAAGTTTATTATTAATTATTGCAGTTTCTTTTAAAGAAGATGATTTCTTTTGACGAATGCATAGAATCTAATACATTCTGAATTTCTTAATAAGAAAATTCTAAGATATTTAAACTTCCCATAAAAATATCATCTTTGTGAACACATTTGCCATATTCCCTTTACAATTTTCTTTTCAAATTGTGACAAATTCATTCTTATCTGGTTTTAGCTCAATCAAACCGAGCCTGCAACATTTTCTATTTGCCGTGTAAGGCTTTCTTTATGGCCTCTTATTTTCTTTATTTTAGGGTTTGGTTCTAAGGTGTTTGTGTAATATTGGTAGAGTTTTGAACGACTCATTTGCGTGTGCTTTATTATCTGTATACTTTTTCCCTTTTAATGTTTCATGAAGCAATATATAGAAAGATTGAAGGTTAATTTACGCCCATGAGTCCACCTTACTTTCATTAGCTTATTTTATTGTCATTTTGAGGAAACATGATCGTGTCGAATGTTCAGTTAGAACATACAATCCCTGATTTGAAATGATCTTAACCATTAGGTCATTCTGACAGGGAACTTAAGACACATAACATTTGTTTACAATTCATGTGGATTTTGAAATAAAATTCTTCTTCTTCTTTGAATATTAACCCTTAAAATGTAAAGGAATAAAGGGGCTTGTAACAGACATTTTTACCGAAGTCCTTTCAAACAAGACTGAATAGAAGATTGAATATGAATTTGCTCCAGGCCTGTAAAATATTATAATTTAATAGATGTTAATATAGCTTCATTAACAAGTACATGAGACATTCACTAGCATCTACAGAGGCTCTTACAGGAACAATGCATATTTTGACTTTTGTTTGACATGTAACATATACTTTAGTAACTCAATGAATATCTTCAGTCTGTTTGATAACATAATTATATTACTTAGATGTACACCGTCGAAGGGCATCTAGCTTTTTATTTCTTTGGCTTTTCCACCCAGACATCATGGTTTTCAGTTATACTTTGGCCAAGGCCATGTTTCCTCATATGATACGAGTGTTGTTTGATCAGGACAGAAGACTATTCAATAATCCAATAAAGCAGGTCAATCGTTACATGTACGTATGGAAACTATTTTTTAAGATAAACAAGCTACTCAGTAGAAGTATCTTGCAATAATATGTGAAATAAATGTATCTGAAAACTCAATCTACTTATTAACAAATAAATTATCCCGCTGGCGGTCGCACGTTAAATGCGTTCCATCCCCCCCCCACAGAGTGCCTCAAATTTTACCAATTGTCACGTGACATCTGAGACAGATACCAGACCGACAGTACGTTAAGACTTGAAGAAATTTCTGCTATAAAATGATATTAATCAACAGATTTTTAACTGGTCAGATGTCACCGGGTCAAAAACAGTTGTTAGAGTATGTGGCCGCAATTTGTGACCACCTTTGGTGCGATATTTGCGTGTTATGCGAAACGCAGGGGGTTGAGAGATAACAGCCGATTTACGACACTTCGTGTGATGCGGGTCGGACTAATTTTGAATTGGCATAACGTTTTTTTTATAATCAAGCAATTTACATGCGGTTTAAAGCACATGAAAAGGAATTCATTTACGGAGTAAACCGTGTCAGGGATTTCCGTTAGCTCAATCAGTGCCTTAATTATCTTAAATTTCGTAATATGTATGGTGAAAAAAGTCGCATAAAATGTTTGACGTTACGTAATATTTTTTTTTTTGAGAAAAAGATAGAAATGATCTGAGACACGGTTCCCTAGATATTATAATTATGTTTATTCTGCAAAAGTTTGATTACAAAAAGTGAAAAATGACTTTGATAGGACGATTTAAAATAATAGGATTTTTGTCCAAAATTTATTATTTTACAAAGGCATTTTTTTTCAAATATGTTATTTTTTATGAAGATCAAATACATTTAATGCACAAGATTTAAATAAATAACAATTATTACTAAAATGTGTTGGTTAAAATGACATTAATGGTAGTACCACGGAAAGTGTCTGTTGTCACCTTAATGAATGTACAGATGTTTAATTTAAAATAACCCGTGGCTAAGGAGATACAAAAAAGAAAGACAAATCATTGTCTTTGGGCTGTTTATTTTCATCGCAGTTATCATTCTTGTATATGTAGAAAGTAATATTATACCTTATGTGTGGTTATGTTAATCAATACATTCATACACTCATGTTTGATAATATAATGCTCTTTTATTCACTTATTCGTAAATAATTACCGCTTATGTATTGATCACGAATAGTATATTGTTTATGCATCATTTATTTTGTAAATAACGAATTAATATAAAAACATGTACAATATTATGTGTATCGTGGACCGGAGGCCTTTAACTACAATAAAACGTATGTTATGTTATCACGGTGCATATCCATTGCGAAATCTAATCAAACGGTACCCTCTCTGCACATGCACAGGTCATTCTCTGCTAAAAACAAACCAGCGATGGATAACAATCCAGCCAATGTTCCTTCAACTGACACAAGGAGATATGTCATGTGGAAAACATGTATACCAAGGAACACTAGAATGTATTATCTTCGAGTGGTTATTGCAGTGTGTCCATTTTCAATTGT
Source organism: Ruditapes philippinarum (assembly GCF_026571515.1). Lineage (NCBI taxonomy): Eukaryota > Metazoa > Mollusca > Bivalvia > Venerida > Veneridae > Ruditapes > Ruditapes philippinarum. The sequence goes on along the minus strand of NW_026860722.1, from coordinate 89,040 downwards.
TGCAACCTCACAATAAGTTACATAAAATCGACATGTCTTGTCTCGCCCATCACCTCGACATTATTTTTGGGCTGAAATGAGCCAGTGGCTTGATTATATATGCATCGTACATATTACATATGTTCAGTTATACATAATCTTCGGGAAAATAGCAGTTGTTAGTAAAAAATAAATGTTAAATTAATAAAAACACCCTACCCCTACTGTCGGTTTTGCAGCGGTTTTGCTATTGATTCTTTTATCACTGGTACCCTTTTCATACACGGGTACCCGTCCTAGCAGAGTAAGTAAAGAAGCAAGAAACGCGAAAGATTGAATAAGACTTTACAATACAGGTAGTCGGAATTCGACCGCAATTATTCGTCAATGAATAAATACGATAAATAAATAAACAAATGAATAAATAAACAAAAGCAAATACATTATATAACATCTATCACTTACAATGCAGCACAGTACGAATCTTATTTTTTTCTAATGTCTGAGGTGAGTGAAAATAATACTAAATGTGATTTTATTTGTCATAATAGGAGCAACATGTAACTATGTAATGTTTTTAGTTCCATATAGAATACTAAATTACTATAATTGTACTGACTGACAAAAGCAACAGTTTGAAGCAAAATATTGATTAGGAAATAGGCCAATGAAACTACATGTAGAACAGGACACCAAACTCACCGTTCTATAACATATACATCACATGCTCACGTATATCAGAAAAGTATAAAATATATCTTATAACTACGATGCTTCCATGTGGGTCATCGTGGTTCGATTCGATGATTCAATAGCAGCAATACCTGTCGTGCAATATCGTTATTAGTGCTATAGATTTGTATTGCTGCATTTTGATTGATAGAAGCTCACATTGGTTCAAATCCTGAGTGGATCGAATTATTTTATGTTAGTAAGCTACACAGCAAGCTTGCAATCGGCAGACCCACTCATCTTCAAGAAATTTTGAACTCGGGAAAAACTGGCCTCAGGTCGACCTTAACGTAACGTGTAACCAACGCTTAAAAGCCTTTAACTCTTAAAGTTGTAGCACTTTGAAATCAGTTTTAATGGGATTAATAGTTTTAATAGTGATTTTTGGCAATTTTGAGATGTCCTCTCGTTGCCATGGTAACAGGAAATTTAAGATTGAATATGCGGTTACAAAGGCTATGGTCCATTCAACATGTTTACGTACACTGTTCATGTGTGCTAAATAACATGTTTTACTCATGTGTGTTAAATAACATAAACATTTATGTTACAATTTTTTGTAAATCGACAATATCATTATGGAATAATTTTACTGTTGATAAAGTTTATAAAATATTACATACGATATACCAGCTTTGTACCTTTTAAATGACACTCAGCGTATCTACGTAAAATAACAATGTTTCACTTAAGGTTAATATCCTTATTTTTAAAAGCGCAAAATCTGCAAGATTTAATGTGTGTCGAGATGATTCTAATTATGCAGATTTCTTGTAGACAAATATAATAAAACGTCACAATAATACTTTTGTTGCATTTTTACTCCAACAGAAGATATCTATATGCTTTATATAATATGAGGCGATAACAAATTGGCGCCATTACGTCTGGGTCAAACGATCATATTTCGGTAGAATTATAGACATGTACGCCACAGAAGTCTTTCCTGGCAATATTTCTTTGTCCAAGAGAAACCGATTTATTCAGCTATGTACGTGATATTTTGTATAATGACAGTATCAAGTTGTAACAGTTAGAACTTGTTTTGTACAAAATTATATTGTAGTGCCAACAAAGGTGTTAAATTGATATTCATTGACATTTCATGAAAGGCTCTAGACTGTTATGTTTTTTAAAATATCACTATTTATATGATTGTGTTATAACACAAATAGCTTATTATATATATTGATGTATTTATATCATTGTTTCATACGGGCATTATTTAAAAGTTGTATTAGTATAGGAGTTCCAGTCAAACTTTCATACCTACATGTGTACAGCAGGTACTGAGAGATAATTTTACTTATGTATAGAATATAAGTAATATTGTATCGAAAATGCGTTATACGATTTGAACATATGAGAGCAGTTAATAATGGCTATGTTACACACTTATATTATTTAATTCCTGAGATAAGATAAAAAAAGGCAAGCTGACTTTTAAAGAAAGCAGTCCCGACACAGCAAAGCCACTATAGCAGGGTACTCATAAGGCACCGAACAAAAAACGGGAAAGAACACAAGGGCGGTGAAACGAGGGGAGGGACATGTAAAAAGTGAAATGATAATAAACTGATGGGAAAGTTTCTTCCTATAAAAACCAAAGGTGAATTATTGTATACAATGATTTTTCCTTAACTTTAATGATTGTTCTAATCCAATGAATTAATTATAAATACGTTGGACAAAAAATAAGCTTTTTTGTTTATCTTACATTATTTATAAAATTGTTAATATGTCGCTTAAAAAATGTTATTCTCAAATATTCTATTTTATTTTTTGTTAATTTATAACAAATTTTACAGCAGAAGTAACTTCGACTAGTGTACATTGTTTCATTTAGATGTTACCACGTTAATGATTATTATTATATATTTTTATGATTGAATAGCTTATAATGTTTGCAAACTTTAATTAAAATAACAAGGATATAAACATTCTTTAAAACACGTAATACTCTCATTAATCAAATTTATCTTCTTTTCAATGACATTATCAATTACCAAAAATGACTTTCTGTGCCATCTGTCGTTTCACACGCAAATGCAAAATTTATCATCGTCTCACATGAAACTTGTTCAAACGCTATTGCAATAAACAATAACAAGTCATATAAACTCTGTATTGTATTCAGATAGAAAGTTTCTGTTATAGTAAAACCTAATAGATTCCGCCGTTACATTTTTTTGCTCTATGACCAAATTATGAAAGATGAGACAATAAGACGCACAGCGGGTACTAAAATAGGATATTATAGAACATAAACAAGAATATTTACATTAAGAAATACTTGTATTGGTACATTGATCAAACTACATAGTTGTTCTTGTTTTTAAAAGCTTGCAAAAATAATTAACCGGGATCTCTAGTATGGATATCATCTCTTGCCAAAACTCTTTGCCTATTTGATAGCATTGAACCTATGCATATAAATATCACACTGATGGCTTAAAGTGACATTATGCTCATACTTCCATTGTCAAGTTGAGTTGAATTGAAAAGCATTTCAAAAGATTGACTGCTTTTAATAGTGTTTGACCATCTGTAGACATTGAAAAATAATTTCATGTATGAATTTACAAAATTCCTTACGGCAAAATTACTTCATTCTGAGAACGCAATTTATTTATAAAAGGCGCGCGGGAATGATGTCATTTAAAGCTTGCGATTCGTCTTAATCATGAGTTTAAGATAAGTTTTTCTAACACCGAAGGAAACAGTAGATAAACCTTTGGCATAATTCTTAATTTCTTATTTATCCAAGACGTAATTTTAATAGTTGTTTTTCTTCTAAACAGTTTTAGCTTTAGTTCTGACATTTGAAATGAAACATGTTTGAAACTATAACAGTGTATTCCTTGAAGCGTTCTCTTCCTACTTTTACCCTTGGTTATATCAAATGTATCAACGCAAAAAACGCAAACAAGGTCAATCATCGGAAACATAATTTAAATGTTATTCCTTACTTACAGTATATTGTCACAAAAATACGAAATTAATGTGGTACTTAACAGCGTGATGTTGATAGGTTGTTAGAAAACAAAAGTACCCCTTTTAGACAAATGAGCACGCCGAACCGTCGCCCAAAGGTTAGCTCAAGAGGTAAGACAGTGTTACTGAATAATCAGTCAACGTGGAATGTTTACCTTTACTTTTCAAGATCAGCATCGCACATGTTTATTGTAATAATTGTTTGATAACTTTCTCTTAAGAAACATGTACACCATTGATTATACAAGAAGTGGTATCATAGCCAAATATTTCAAATCAATTATATGGAATAAGATGCAGTCTGGAATCGCCAGAGAGTACATCCCTAAGATACAATATAATCGGAAGTTACATTTTAATTTATTATTATCCTTCGCCTACTTTTAACACACTAATTGCACTCAATTAATTTTGAATAATTGACATTTTCCCCATCTATCGCATTACTGTTCGTTAAAAAAGTATTTGAATATATATTTATGCAAAAACTTCGAGCTTTGTTTTATTTTTGCATTTAGTTCTTTTGTGTTTAATATTCTTCGAAGTTTTATCAATTGTAAGTTTAAAAAAAGGAAAAAAAAAACAAACAAATTGATTCCAATCAAACTTAAAGAGGACGGATTAACTATATGTCGATCTATGGTAAAATGTCAAATTCCCCATCATGCATAGCAGATTTTAGTGACATTCACTTTTTTAAAAAAAGAAAGGGGGATTTTTATTAGAACCCTTAAACCCCCCCTTTTTAAATTTTAAATTTCAAAATTTTTCCACCCCCAATTAAACTCTGCTTCAATTTTTTCATTTTTGACCCAAACTTATTTTTTAAAAAAGTTTTCATTTTTTTGGAATGGGACCTGTGGGGCTTTTTTTATCTAAGTTATATGTAAAAATAACAAAATTTTCCAAATTTTAAAAAAAATTGTCTTTGCAAGATTATTAATAAAGAATTATCTAGTTAAAAGAAAACGGGGGTTTTTAAACACCCTGCAATTATTTTTCATAAGCTAAAACATTAAATTTTTTTCACCTTTTACGTGGGAGTTTGTTACAAACTTATTTTTTGGTGGGGGAAAAAGTAAATAAAAAAAAATTAATTTTTTTTATTCCCTTTGTTTTGTATTATTTTTTTCGAATTAACGTATAACTGAAATATTTAGAAATAATGATGGACTTAAATGCATGTTTACATTTTCCGTGTTTTCGTTGTAAAAAATATGTTTCACTGCACAGGTGGCAGTATCAGTGTTTGGACACCCCACCCCTATCTGCCCCTGGACCCCTACTACAACCCTGAAAAAAAAATAATTCAACACTCTTAGGCTAACTATAAGGTCCAAATACAAAACCACCGATGAAATTATATAAAAAAAATGTCCACTATCAAAATTATAGTTATAGAAAGGTGAAAAGCCTACTATATGTTCATTTGCCAAACAATGTGGAACACGGGAAATCGTCGTTTCGGCGACTGAGGTGCATTACGGCGGGATTTCGCTGCATCATTCATTAACATCAATAAAAAGAACTAGAAATCCACAGCTTATCTAATTCAAGTCCAACGAATATCACTATCATTCCGATTTTTTCTGTTTCACGGTATTTTTTGAATTGTCGTAGCCATTTTGCAGTCTGATACCTGGGTTGAAATACGCGATCTGATTGGACGAGCCAAATTGGTCCAATCAGATCGCGTATAACACACAGGTATCAGAATCCAATATGGCAACGACAAGTCAAAAATTACCGTGAAATAGAAAAAATCGATAGAATATTGATATTCATTGGACTTGAATTAAGTAAGCTGTCGAATTCAAGTTCTTTTTATTGATGTAAATGAATGATGCAGCAAAATGCCTTCGGAATGCGCCTCAGTCGCCGAAACGACGATTTCCCGTGTTTCACATTGTTTGGCAAATGAATATAATAGTAGGCTTTTCACCTTTCTATAACTATAATTTTGATAGTGGAAAATTTTTTTTTTATAAATAATGTCATCGGTGTTTTTGTATTTGGTACCTTATAGTTAGCATAAGAGTGTTGAATTTTTTTTTCGGGGTTGTAGTAGGGGTCCAGGGGCAGATAGGGGTGGGGTGTCCAAACACTGATACTGCCACCTGTGTTTCACTGCAGTGAAAAATATTTTCAATATTCACGCTGATGTTTTGTAAGACTATTTTCGTCTAAATCTAGCCAATACACAACATTTATTGGGAATAATTTTAAATTGTCGAAGTGTCTAAAAAGAGTAAATATATATCATAAACAAAAAATCAAAAACTGGATTTATCCTCATCTTTTGTTATGAAAATTATCATATTTAACTCGTGGCTACCGAAAGATTCATTTTCACACCACTCGATGAATATTAATCCTGTATTTATAGAACAATAACGCCGAAATATCGTCTTCTTTCTGAATGAGTGCAGATAAGTTTGAGATAAAAAGTTTAAATTCCCTACTTTTATTAATTAAACAATGAAGTAAAGGCAAATCTTCAGTTTTAATTATAACATTCGGGATTAGTAGTAATCTGAGTAATACGAAATAGTTTTTTAACGCTGTGAGATACTTCTTTAACAATTTTCACTCGTAACTTGCTTAGATCACACTCAGATGACTTGTTGCTTTTTTCTACATTGGTCTTGAAAGATTCACATTTATTATATTTGTTCATTTGATCTGATATATATCTTTTTGGAACAATTACAACAACAACAAGAAGTTAATGAATAAATAAAATAAATAAATAAATAAATAAATAAATAAATAAATATATAAATAAATAAATAAAATACGTACATCGTACAATCAACATTCTGAAAACTGCAGGTTCCTTGTGAGCAACGGAAAAATAAGGAAACAATTTTTCATGAAAGGTAATATAAATGCGACACAAAATAGGAGGCGCAGAGAAATAAAATAATAATAATAAAAATAAAACAACAATTAAAAAAACAACAACATAATATACGTAGGCGTACGTAATTGAGATATTAAATGCAGTGGTGGAAGTGCTAAGAGTTCAATGGAATTGCCTTCAAACACCATACTTATTCCTGTTTCTTGTGCAACTCTATCCCTTTCAGATAAAGGAAATATTTTTGATGTTATAATATCATAGCAATAATAGATTTTGTCTTTGTTTTCAAAGGACTTAGACAAAACCCTACAAAATGCAGTTTAGAAATTTTCAATGCTTAAATTTCGTAAAAATATACAATATTTGATACAAATTCATTTAAATGTGAACTGGAAACCTACTTTGTTTGATTAATTAGACTTATATCAAAGTTGAAAATGTTCAATCTAGATCAAGAAAATGTATTGGGTTTAATCAATCTTAGCTGTTTTATTAACGTTATATAGAGACAATTTATCACGACCGTTTTGGTACTGGTAGGATATTTTGTATTTCAATGTAAACTGTATACGTAAGCAATGTCTAGTTTTAGCATTGTAAAATCACTTTGCATTGATTAAATACTCACATACATCGCATCCTCTGACACGCTTGAATGTTACCTAAACCTATGCATAAGTGTTTAAATAAAGGGCCGATGTAACCATCATATTTTTATCACATTTTGTTCTCTGATTTTTTTAATAAGAAAGAGAATGAGTGGATTAAAGTAGACATTTCAAAATGAACTTCATTGGTTAAAATTCAGTTTATGAAGAATATTGAATATGTTATTGAAGGGAATATATATGTAATAAGCTGCAAGCTTAATTCAATAATATTTCACTATTGTTTGCTATGAATATAATTCTATTAGTTACCGAGCTATAGGTTTATATGGTGAATATTCAGCTTTACTGTTGGAGGAAAATCTTATGTACCCGTGTTGCCTTATCGGGACACGAACAGACACTTTAATAGAATCTGTCCATAAAATATATTGAAGAGTTGTCACGATTAATCGTTTATATTTAGTAAATATATGTCGGAAACAAGACGGATATCGACACACTATCATATATGATAAAGAATTGTATACTATTAAACATTAGACATGCATTTCACATATTTTCATTCTTTAATATTCTTATACTACAGCGTCGGGTACAAGTCGTACGAATTTATAAGTAATGAGTTCCATGGTAATTAGATTTTTCTCGAGCGAAAGATAAATCAAACCTGTAGCTTTGACTCATAACATGTCAGCATTGACTTTACAAGTTGTCGTGTTATCAATCATTTGTTAACATATTAACTAATTATCTTCATCGTTCATTATCGGGACAGAAAATCCATGTTCTCTTCCTATAAGTGTAGACAGAACGTCTGATATGTAAATATTTTGAATACAATTTGTAGCAACCACACTTTCATGATAAGATAACGTCCAGGTAAGCACGCCACTTACATTCATTTTCACTTTTATCATGTTTAAAGGCTGACTGTCAAGTCAATTAGATTAAGAATTGCAGTTGCTTTTCATGCGCAAAGACTGCCATAATACATGGCAAGGTTGTTTGGAAACAGATAAAGAAAAAGAACAAAAAGTAATCCGCAAAACAAAACAACAACATAAAATAACAACAAAACACTTATGAACCCTTGATAAAACATATCTTATTCACACTATATCATTTCTTTCTTACCATATAAAAATGCCTCATTTCACAATTTGTTAGACCTACTATTTGTTTAAAATTATTTTTACAGCTTTTGAAAGGAAATTATTATTCCTTTTGACTAATTTACATTTTGTCTTGTAGAATAAATTACAGAAAGTATATTACAAAAAACTTAGCCCGGTCGATTTTTGCTTACTCTTCTTATATGGGAGTTAAATTTTTTTTAATGTTATTGACCTGGTATTATGGTATTTGTCACAATTACTGCATTGCTCCTGTAAATATTTCATATCAAAGTCTACATTGATTTTAAATATAGAAGCGTATTTGTGTAAATCACAAAAAAAGCCAAAACTTACATCATTCATTTTAACAGAAGATATCTATATTCGTTAACAAAATACAATACGATACCGCGATGACGCTATATTGTCTCGAAGAAATATCTTATTTAGCATTATTCGCACATGATTTATGGCCCAATGCATCTTAAATATCGTTCATGACAATACTTCATTTTTCTGAGAAAAAGATATTACATATCACTGCACGGAATAGTCTTGCTATACTTTAAAACGTTAATGTTTGCTGCATTCACAGCACGGACAAACAAAAAAAAAAGATTTTGTAAATATAACTAATAGTTAAATGGTATTTTGAATTCAAAATGTCGAGCATCCGACATATTGAAGCTCGATTATATATGGTGCCTGATTTGTGCCATGTCGTATTTTCGCTCCACGGAGCGCCGCATGAAAACACAAAAACGCCACTGTCACTACTTTTTTGAATTTTCGTGTCTTCGTCTGGCGCCACGGGGAGCAAATATACAACGTGACACAAATCAGTCACTTTAAAAAAGATTAAAGTTTACTTTACCCATTCATATAAACCGAGGCATGTATGCGTGTTTTGTATCAGTTATATAAGTAGATATCTAACGAAAAACGTTTTCATCTTTGTTTGATAGCAGAAGTACTGTATGTGTAGAAATATTCGCGGGCTTCAAATTTTCGCGATCTTCGCGGTGACATTCGATCCGCGAATTCATGTTCAGCGCGAATATTTTTACATCAATAATTTCTTAATAGTCATATTTTCGCGCATCTATAGAACAATGTATATCAATATGTTTACGGCTGCCATAAGTCTGGTATCCGTGGCGCTTTCAGAGAGTGATTTTACTGTTGTATAAATTGTACATGTAACATTCAGCTCGTTATATAAATCAGTTTGCTAGTATATTATTGTTTGACTGATATGATTATCGGATTCTTGTATAAGTATATACATGTTTGAACAATACCATTGCATTACGCTATTTATTTCATAGTCTGAGTCATTAACGTCTTGACATCTGATCAGATTATATTTTGATTTTCTAAACAAACAATACTAACAACACAAACATTAACGATTTTAACTGATGAAAACATGGAAAACAAACTCACAGTCAATATTTAACAAAATCGGTGAAAAGATTATGGTCTCATTCAGTGCTGTTTAAAACTGTGAAAAATCAAGCACGTAAACGGACATTCTTTTGTTTGCCATAATCTGTCCGCTAGACAAATTGAATGTCTTTGTTCTGTACAATAGCGTAATGTTTGACACCAGGTGTTAAAATAACAGTGAAGTCCCCCAATGATTATAGTAAAAAGTATGTAAAATGAAAGAAGGCTGCTTGCGAAAAACATTGCCTAATCGTTTAAGAGTAAATTTGGTGTACGCGAATTTATGATTTTCGGCAGTCACCCCCGCGAATTCAAAATAGCGCGAATATTTGTATATACCCCCAAAATGGACCTTTCCGCGAAAATTTGCTTCCGCGAATTTAAATACACATACAGTATTTAAATGATTAGAAATATTTCAAATTAATTAGATGGAATTGTCAGTGCATTCTTCAGATAAGATATCAGGGTAAGACATCAAACTTTATTACCATTTACTTATTTCAACATGTTATTTGCGCTGTATAAAAACAGCAACCGCCTGGGAATGTCATGTTTTAGATAAGAAAAATTTTGCAGCTTATCAAATACATACACATCGATTTTAAAGTTCATGCTTTTGCATCAAATACAACTCAAGTGATATTGCTATGTTTTAATTGATACAACCAGTGTGACATTTATACATTTACTATATTTACATCGTTACATCAATAGCGATACTTCTACGTCTGCATTAATACAACTGAATTTTGATATTTCTACGTTTGCATAGAGGCATACTGAAGTGGCAATTCATTGTTATTGTTATTGTTGTTGTTGTTGCTGCTGTTATTATTGTTATTAGTATTATTATTGTTTTATTCCTGAAAACACATTGAGTGTTACGAATTTGAACTATTAACATATATCAAGAATTGCTCTATCTTTTACAATCATTCTCAATTTTAACTTCTGAATTTCTAAAATGGACTAGTTGCCCTATTTAGACCCCAAACACTTGTTTTTGTTTGAGAATTAGCGTTTAAAAGTGATCACTTTTATCGGCGCCTTCCCCTATAAAATAGATACATTAAGAGGGTGTCAGAGAGGGGATGTGCCCCGTTCTGCTTGGGGTTTGAAGGGGGTCGGCAGACTCCCTCATATCAAAGAAAATTTTGGACTCGGGAAAGGCTAACACTGGCCTCAGGTCGACCTTAACGTAACGTGTAACCGACGCTAAGAAGCATTTAACTCTTGAAGTTGCAGCACTTTGAAAAAGGTTTCGATTGGAAAATCAACGCAAAATAGTGATTTTTGGCAATTTTGAGATGTCCCCTCGTTGCCATGGTAACAGTTAATTTAAGATTGAATATGCGGTTACAAAGGCTATGGTCCATTCAACATGTTTACGCACACTGTTCATGTGTGTTAAATAACAATGTTTACGGACAATACTCATGTGTGTTAAATAACATAAACAATAAATGTCACAACGTTTTTGAGAAATCGACCATATTATTATGGAAACAACCTAATTTTACTGTTGATATAGTTTATAAAATATTACATACGATATACCAGCGTTGTACCTTTTAAATGAAACTCAGCGTATCTGCGCAATATAACAATGTTTCCTTTTAGGGTAGTATCCTTATTTTTAAAAGCGCAAAATCTGCAAGATTTAATGTGTGTCGGGATGATTCTGATTATGCAGATTACTTGTAGACAAATATAATAATTCGTCACAATAATACCTTTTGTTGCATTATCACTCCAACAGAAGATATCTATATGCTTTATATAATATGAGGAGATGACAAAGAAGGTGTCATTACGTCTGGGTCAAACGATCATATTTAGAATTATAGACATCTACGCCACAGAAGTCTTTCCTGGCAATATTTCTTTGTCCAAGAGAAAACGATTTATTCAGCTATGTACGTGATATTTTGTATGATGACAGTATCAAGTTGTAATTGTTAAAACTTGTTTTGTAAAAAAAAATATTTAGTTGTGCCAACCAAAGAATCAAATTGATATTCAGTGACATTTCATTAAAGGCTCTAGTTATGTTTTTAAAATATCACTATTTATATGATTGTGTTATGACACAAATAGCTTATTATATTTATTGTTGTATGTATATCATTGTTTCATACGGGCACTATTTAAAAGTTGTTTTAGTTCCAGCCAAACTTTCATACTTACATGTGTACAGCAGGTACTGTGAGATAATTTTACTTTTGTATAGAATATAAGTAATATTGTATCGAAAATGCTTTATACGATTTGAACATATGAGAGCAGTCAATAAATGGCGATGTTACACACTTATATTATTTTATTCCTGAGATAAGATAAAAAAAAACAAGGTGACTTTCAAAGAAAGCAGTCCCGACACAGCAAAGCTACTATAGCAGGGTACTCATAAGGCACCGAACCAAAAACGGGAAAGAACACAAGGGCGGTGAAACGAGGGGAGGGACAAGTAAAACGTGAAATGATAATAAACTGAAGTATACAATGATTTTTTCCTTAACTTCAATAATTGTTCCAATCAAATGAATAAATTATAAATACGTTGGACGAAAATGATGCTTTTTTTGTTTATCTTACATTATTTATAAACTATCGCTTAAAACAAATGTTATTCTCAATTATTCTATTTTATATTTTGTTAATTTATAACAAATCTTACAGCAGAAATAACTTCGACTAGTGTACATTTCATTCATTTAAATGTTACCACGTTAATGATTATAATATATTTGTATGATTGAATAGCTTATAATGTTTGCAAATTTTAATTAAAACAACAAGGACATAAACATTCTTTAAAACACGTCATACTCTCATTAATCAAATTTATCTTCTTTTCAATGACATTATCAATTACCAAAAATGGCTTTCTGTTCCATCTGTTGTTTCACACGCAAATGCATAATTTATTATCGTCTCACCTAAAACTTGTTCAAACGCTATTGTAAACAATAACACGTCATATAAACTCTGCATTGTATTCAAATAGAAAGTTTCTGTTAAAGTAAAACCTAATAGATTCCGCCTATACATTTTTTTGCTCTATGACCAAATTATGAAAGATGAGACAAATTTAATAAAGACGCACATCGGATACTAAAATAGGATATTATAGAACATAAACAAGAATATTTACATTAAGAAATACTTGTTTTGGTACATTGATCAAACTACATAGTTGTTCTTATTTTTAAAAGCTTGCAAAAATAATTAACCGGGATCTCTAGTATGGATATCATCTCTTGCCAAAACTATTTGCCTATTTAATAGCAATGAACCTATGCATATAAATATCACACTGATGGCTTAAAGTGACATTATGCTCATATTTCCATTGTCAAGTTGAGTTTAATTGAAAAGTATTTTTAAAAGATTGACTGTTTTTAATGTGTTTGACCAACAGTAGACATTTAAAAATGTTAAGGATAAAATATCAATCTGTTCCACTGGATGTATCAATTGAATGATATGGGTAAGTTGCGGTAGATATTTACAGAAATTCACCTTGGAAACGTTAGACCTTAATCGTTCACGCGCAGTTAAGTATAAAATTGAAATGAATTATTGCAAAATGTAAACATATTTTGACTTTCACTTGTTCAGTCACTATATACCCGTTAATGGGCATAATGTCAATTTGATTCTTACTGATGTGTGAGCACATATGACAAACCCCTAAGGAACAATTTACATGTTCATCAAATGAACGGCATTGTCAAAGAATATACTTTGTCACATGTGACAGGTTGTCTTTTGCATTCTCTATTTAGTTTAATGTTATTTTATATAACCTTATTATGCAGATTGAAATGAAATATTCATTACATGTATTGAACTGTAATACATGTACAAAGATATCCGTGACACATTACGAACGAGAACACGAGAGAGGTTCATTAATAATGTTTATCTATGAGAAATTAAAACATATCATCCCATTTTGCTTAATTAAAGTGAGTTTAAAACATGCAATGATAACATTTGTCTTAGGTTTAGTTTCGAACAGACACTTTTCATTGAATAATTTGGATAAACATTGATTAAAGTTGTACGCTTGTAATAATAACTAATCACATTTTTTACATTTTCACCCTTTTCAAATTAATTCTGTCAAATTTCAAGGTTTTCGTAGACTATGTGAAACTTTCAGGCACTTCAATTAGGCATGTTTTCGTATGGAAGAAGTGTCCTTTGTATTGACATTTAACATGATCGGTAATGAATCTATTACAAGTCGTATCATGAATCATTTGAAAACTTTGATTTCATGTCTCGATCTCAGTTTAGAAACATTTATCAATTTTGAAACATTTGTTCCATTTTCATAAGATGCAAGCAAACATCTCAAATGTTTATGCTTATGAACAAAATTTCTATAAATATATCAGGAGGTGAAAATTGCTGCAAATATAACGTCTGGGTTTACGTGTCGGGTTCATTTATCTTCCAAATTTCGCATCCGCCAAACAAGAAAAAATAAAGAAAAGGAATACATCAACATAAAGTATTTTCAAAGCACAATTGAAAAATTTCTTAAAATAAATAATATTTTGTGTTCAATTGTTGTCAGACCGATATTCATCCGACAAACAGTATACTAGTAAGTAACGCGATATGCACGAAATCTTATTCCAATCGGAGAGATGACTTGCTGATTTTTTCTACATTGGTCACGAAAGATTCACATTTATTATGTTTGTTCATTTGATCTGATATATATCTTTTTGTAACAATTACAACAACAACAAAAAGTAAATGAATAAATAAATAAGTAAATAATGTACGTACATCGTACAATGTATCAACATTCTGAAAACTGCAGGTTCCTTGTGAGCAACGGAAAAATAAGGAAACAGTTTTTCATGAAAGTTAATATAAATGCGACACAATATAGGAGGCCCAGAGAAATAAAATAATAATAATAAAATAAAACAACAATTAAAAAAACAACAACATAATATACGTAGGCGTACGTAATTGAGATATTAAATGCAGTGGTGGAAGTGCTAAGAGTTCAATGGAATTACATTCAAACTCCATACTTATTCCTGTTTCTTGTGCAACTCTATCCCTTTCAGATAAAGGAAATATTTTTGATGTTATAATATCATAGCAATAATAGATGTTGTCTTTGTTTTCAAAGGACTTAGACAAAACCCTACAAAATGCAGTTTAGAATTTTTCAATGCTTAAATTTCGTAAAAATATACAATATATTTGATACAAATTCATTTAAATGTGAACTGGAAACCTACTTTGTTTGATTAATTAGACTTATATCAAAGTTGAAAATGTTCAATCTAGATCAAGAAAATGTATTGGGTTTAATCAATCTTAGCTGTTTTATTCACGTTATTTAGAGACAATTTATCAAGACCGTTTTATGGTGCTGGTAAGATATTTTGTATTTCAATGTTAACTGTATACGTAAGCAATGTCTAGTTTTAGCATTGTAAAATCACTTTGCATTGATTTAATACTCACATACATCGCATCCTCTGACACGCTTGAATGTTACCTAAACCTATGCATTAGTGTTTAAATGAAGGGCCGATGTAACCATCATATTTTTATTAGATTTTGTTCTCTGATTTTTTTTAAAAGAAAGAGAATGAGTGGATAAAAGTAGACATTTCAAAATGAACTTCATTGGTTAATATTCAGTTTATGGAGTATATTGAATATGTTTTTGAAGGGAATATATAATTATGTAATAAGCTGCAAGCTTAATTAAATAATATTTCATCATTGTTTGCTATGAATATGATTCTATTAGTTACCGAACTATAGGTTTAAATGGTGAATTTCTAGCTTTACTGGTGGAGGAAAACCTTATGTACCCGGGTTTGCCTTATCGGGACACGAACAGACACTTTACTAGAATCTGTCCATAGAATAGATTGAAAAATTGTCACGGTAAATCGTGTTATATTTAGTAAATATGTGTCGGAAACAAGACGGATATTGACACACTATCATATACGATGAAGATTTGTATAAAACTATTAGACATATGCATGTCACATATTTTCATTCTTTAATATTCTTATACTACAGCGTCGGGTACAAGTCGTACGAATTTATAAGTAATGACTTCCATGGTAATTAGATTTTTCCCGAGCGAAAGATAAATCAAACCTGTAGCTTTGACTCATAACATGTCAGCAGTGACTTTACAAGTTGTCGTGTTATCAATCATTTGTTTACACATAAACTTATTATCTTCATCCCTCATTATCAAGACAGAAAATCCATTTTCTCTTCCTATAGGTGTAGACAGAACGTCTGATATGTAAATGTTTTGAATAAATTTTGTAGCAACCACACTTTCATGATACGATAACGTCTAGGTAAGCACGCCAATTACATCCATCTTCACTATAAACATGTTTAAAGTGTAAATGTCAAGGTAATTAATTTAGGTAATTACATTTAGTAAAACTATTTAACATATAAAAGAAGATGTGAAGAACAAGTGAAAAGGTCGCATTTTCATGCGCAAAGACTGTCATTTATTCATGGCAAGGTTTATTAATAAATGAGTAAAAGAACAACAAATTATCCACAAAAACAACAACAGCAACAACAAAGGCGTTTATGTGCCTTTGAACGTATCTTATTCGCAATATTTCTTTTCTTTCTTATCATATAAAAATACTTCATTTCACAATTTTAAAGACCTATTAGTTGTATAAAAGTATGTTTCTATTATCTTATTGTTATTTCTGTAGAGAGTATTTATTGTGTTATATAATTATAAATGTCTTATTATTGTGTAGTATAAATTATTGAAAGAATAATTTTATTGAAAAGTTATTAAAAACGTATCCGGTCAATTTTTACTTACTCTTCTAGTATGAAGTAATAAAATGTTTCAATGTCATTGGCCTGGTATTATGGTATTCATTACAATTACTCCATTGCTCTTGTAAATA
This sequence comes from Ruditapes philippinarum, assembly GCF_026571515.1. NCBI lineage: Eukaryota > Metazoa > Mollusca > Bivalvia > Venerida > Veneridae > Ruditapes > Ruditapes philippinarum. The sequence goes on along the minus strand of NW_026860722.1, from coordinate 72,341 downwards.
TTTCATATCAAGATCCTTATCGGTTTTAAATATGGAACCGTATTTGTGTATATTATAAAAAGCCAAAACTTTCATTATTCATTTTAACAGAAGATATCTATATTCGTTAACAAAATACAATACGATACCGCGATGACGCTATGTTGTCTCGAAGAAATATCTTATTTAGCATTATTCGCACATGATTTATGGCCCAATGCATCTTAAATATCGTTCATGACAATACTTCATTTTCCTGCGAAAAAACAATTACATATTTCTGCACGGAATAGTCTCGCTTTAAATATTTAAGGATACTTTACACGTTAATATTTGCTGCATTCACAGCACCATCAAACAAAACAAGATGACTCGATTGCATCAACGCAAAGTCTTTGAGAACCTGTTTCAATGGAGTAAATGCGTCTTTTTTAATTGAATATCTATATTTAAAAATATGTTTTGCCTGAATATACTTGTTCAATTTTCAATCAAATATATGGTATTTTGAATACAAAATGTCGAATATCCGGCATATTGCAGCTCGGTTAAATATTGAGCCTGACTTTGCCATGTCGTATTTACGCTCCGCGGGGCGTCGGACGAAAACACGAAAATGCAAAGTCAACACTACTTTCACTCCACAGGGCGAAAGGCGTAAAAAATCGTAATACGACAAAGTCACCGCTTGTCGTATTTTTGAGTTTTCACTGTTTGTTTTGCGGGAGGGGGGTGAAAACACAGAAAATGACAATGTCACCATTTTGTCGTATCTTCGTGTCTTCGTCTGGCGCCACGGGGAGCAACTATACGACGTGACACAAATCAGTCACTTTCAAAAAGATAAACGTTTACTTTACCCATTCATATAAACTGAGGCATGTATGCGTGTGTTGTATCAGTTATTTATAATAAGTAGATATCTAACGAAAAACGTCTTCATCTTGTTTGATAGCAGAAGTATTTAAATGATTAGAAATATTTCAAATTAATTAGATGGAATTGTCAGAAATTGCATTCTTTCGATATGATATCAGGGTAAGATATCAAACGTTATTACCATTTACTTATTTCAACATGATATTTTTTGCGCTGTATAAAACAGTAACCGCCTGGGAATGTCATGTATTAGCATAAGAAGTATTTTGCAGCTTATATCACGTACAAACATCAATTTTAAAGTTCATGCTTTTACATCAAATGTAATTAAAGTGATATTGCTTTTTTTAATTGATACAACAAGTGTGACATTGATACATCAACATAGATATGATGAAATACGGGACGAAACATTATAAAATAAAATCCTGTGTGCCCAGAAAATTGTGAAGAAGGTTATTGTTTGTTCCTTTATACCAGAACATCTCTGATTTCAGAGTAAAAAAGGATAGACTTACTTTCCGCCATCTTGTTTGTTTGGGTAACGAACGGCGTGATTCTTCCCCGTGAGGATTCCTATTAAAGGTTGACTTCTGTAATCTATCAAACTATGAGCTATATTACAGTTGTGACATAGCCCAAGCAGATTAAAGATGTTTGGTGCTTCAGTTTAAAAATAAACTCAATGCACTGCATTTCTCTTTTTTTCCGTCACTCATTTTGATACGCCAGTCTTTGAAACATCTTTTCTCGGAAAAAATCGGAAAAAAATATTTCAAAAGATTGACTGTTTTAACGGTGTTGGATCAACAGTAGAAATTAAAAAAAATGTTTAGGATAAAATATCACTCTTAGTTGTTAATAGACTGTCCCGAATTTTATAATTCGAAAAAATGGTTTTTATAAATTGAATGTAACAGGAATGTTACGATTAATATTTTATTTTATAGAAATTTTCTTTGGCAACGTGATATTTTTCATCGTTCATGCGAAGTTATTTATAAAATTGAAAAGAATTTTGCCAAAATGTAAGATATGTATGATATAAGATATCCGTGACACATTAGAAAAGAGTGCACGAGAGAGGTTCATTTATAATGTTTATCTATGAGTAACTAAAACATATCATTCCATTTTCCTTAACCAAACATAGTACAAAACACGCAATTATAGCATTTGTCTTGGTTAAGTTTCGAACGAACACTTTTCATTGAATAATTTAGTTAAACATTGTTAAAAGGTGTACGATCATAATAACAACTACTCATAATGCTTTTTAGCGTTTTCTATTTAATTTTGTTGAATCTCCAATCGTTCGTTGGCTATGTGTAAATACAATGCACTTCCTTAAGGCATTTTTTGTGTATGGAAGAATTGCCCTTTGTTTTGACTTTCTACATGTTGGCAATGACTTTATTACAAGTTGTTTGTGTTATTAATCATTTGAAAACATTGATAACATGTATCGATCTTATTTTACAAACATTTATCATTTTAGAAAAAAATTATCATTTTATTCCATGTTCTCATTTTCATTAGACGCAAGCAAACATCTGAAATGTTTATGCTTATAATACACAATTCTATAAAGATACCAGAAGGTGAAAGTTACTGAAATTATAATGTTTTGGTTTACATGTCAGGTTCATTCATCTTCCACATTTTTGCATCCGATAAACAAGAAAATCAACGAAAACGAATACATCACCATGAATTCTTTTCAAAGCACGATTTAAAGATTTCTTAGAAAAAAATAGGTTATGTTCAATTTTTGTTAGACAGGTATATTCATCACACAGACAGAATAAGTAACACAATATTTAAGATATGTACACAATTTTCGTTTCAATCGGAATATATTGTTTTATAATATGATAAACAAAATTAAGATCAACAAGGAAAGGCGGCGTACAATGAACAACCCCCATACGGCCCAGCAACAAGAACCAGTGGCAAGGAGCCCAGGCGGACCCCCCCAAAAAACAGGACAAGGCACAAAACAGCACGGACAGGCTTATCACCAAAATGATAAATAATTTGTAACTGATAAGGATTTCAAAGAAAACAAATAAATGACTGAATAATAGGCCAACAAATTCAAAGGGCACAGGCCTCAAATGCTTTAAAACATTCAAAGCAACACTAGTATACATAGTGGAATTTGAATAGACACTCCTACTTTTGCATCGATACAATTACATATAACTTAAAGCTCGATACACCCAAATTGATATTTTTATTTTAGCATCAATCAGATAAATAAAGTAAATAATGTCATATTAATGCCCAAAGATCAGCCTTTTGTCAACTTTCTGCACTGTTTGTTATTCAATCAGACTATCTCAAAAGATGAATAGTTCAATCCAGATTGAAAAATTAAGAAGTACATTTAACATAAACATATAAAGCATGTTAGTGGTTAACGTGAAATTCAAATAGGAACACCTGTGAGTTTTAACTGTGTCGGTTTCAAGGAAGTAGATTGATTTATTTAAACAGAATCACGCGAAGACTCTCGGGAGCGGCGTTTATCTTACACTGTGGTATAAATCATTCAAAATAAAAGTTTAACAGCCCAATTCAATATAATCCTGTAATTAAATTTCGTATCGCCCTAAGCATGTATCAGTATGATTGCACGTAAGACGAGTATGTTCGCGCGTTACAAACACATTTTACTGTATATCAAAGTATTTCGATGGGTTTATACTGAAATCGAATTAAACTTTAATTCTCACGTAAATAAATCATTTATATGACAAGCTACATCTTCTTTTCTTGTTAACAGTCAGTACTGTATTTTCATCATAATATTCAACTTAAATACAAAGATTCTGCAAATTGTGCTGGAACATCAATTGGTACGTTATATTCATTGATTTAAGCTATCAACCTTAGGAAATCGCAAATGAAGGCTCCCAGTTTTTTAATCCTTGTCTAGAACGATTAAAATGTACTGATACACCAAAAGTGCAGGTTAATAGTATATCTCACTAAAAGACCTTTGGAAATTACGTTGAATATTATTGAAGACAATAATTCTTGTTATTTACCTTAAACTTTGTATATTCGTCGGTTTTAAGCATTATGAATGCTATGACTTGCTTTCTGTAACACCGTATTTGCAAAAGCTCTAGAGATATACACAAGTTATTAGTTTAACTTGTTAAAATATAGCATGTACTTTGCTTAGCATTTATGCAATCATATGTTTATAAAATAGTTAACAATATCTAATCGTTTTTGAATTTAAACATTCTTATATTAGGTTTTGAATAGAATGTATGCACGTTTAAAATGTTCATGTTTAAAGACATTTCATACAAAACAGGTGCTCATGACCTTAGGGATGGTTCTTTGCTGGTTCTTTTTTTCTAGACTTTTCTATAAAAAGGAAGCTCGTCTACAGCAACGAATATGTAAAACTCCCACTTAGGTCCTTCAATTGTTCTATTAATGTTCTTAAATTGATCTCGCCAACCACCAACAGGAAAGTAAAACTCACGAGATGGGATCTTTTTTGGGTCTTGTAGTCAACCCTGACCTCTTGGTGAAAAGTTTTATCGGCCTTAGCGGCAAACTCGACCCACTTAAAAGGGTTCATCTCTGCTAGATTTAAACTTTTCTAAGCGTTAATATAGATATGAGGTAGCCATATGACCTATACTGTGTTGGTTTAGTGTAAAACCCGACAAAACTTCATCTCGTTTTTCAGTAAATGGCTAAAGATATTCTGAAGTCTATCTAGCTAGAGTTTTAACTGACATTTTATTAATTATTAATTTACGCATTAGCAGATATAAAAACCTTATATTGAGTATCCCCTGAGTTGAAAAAAAAATCTGAATGTTAATTAAATCAATGCATTTGGCGTTTGAATGAAGTGCGGATGTAGCCATATTTCTTAAATCACGTGTTATTCTCAAATTAATTAATAAGATTGATAATGAGTGGATAAAAGTAGACATTTCCCAATGAACTTCATTGGTTAATACTCTGTGTATGGAGAATATTCAATATATTTTTGAAGGAAAGATATATGTATATGCAATAGCTGCAAGCTTAATTCAATAATATTACCAACTTTTGCTTTGAGTGCCATAACTTTAAGTTCAGATTGTGACTTTCTAGCTTTACTGGCGGGGAAAAATTTATGTACCCGGGCTTGCTTTATCGAGACACAATCAGGCACCTTAATAGAATCTGTCCATAGAATATATTGATGATTTGTCACCGATAATCGTGTTATATTAAGTAAATATGTGTCGGAACGAGACGATTATTGACACACTATCATTTACGATAAACATTTGTATAGACATATGCATTTCACATATTTGCATTCTTTGATATTCTTTTACTACAGCGTCGGGTACAAGTCGTACGAATTTTAAGTAATGAGTTCCATGGTAATTAGATTTGTCCCGACCGAAAGATAAATCAAACCTGTAGCTTTGACTCATAACATGTCAGCAGTGACTTTACAAGTTTTCGTGCTATCAATCATTTGTTAACATATTAACTGATTATCTTCATCGCTCATTATCGAGACAGAAAACCCATGTTCTCTTCCGACATGTGTAGACAGAACGTCTGATATGTAAATGTTTTGAAGAAATTTTGTAGAAATCACATTTCTATGATAAGATAACGTCTAGGGAAAGCAGTCAAATACATCCATCGTCACTATAAACATGTTTAAAGGGTAAATGTCAAGGTAATTAATTTAGGTAATTACATTTAGTTAAACTATTTAACATATAAAAGAAGATGTGAATAACAAGTGAAAGGATCGCATTTTAATGCGCAAAGACTGTCATTTATTCATCTTTAACCAGATGAGGGAAGCAGTCCATGGTCCATGGCAGAGCTGAAAACTGGAAGGAGTAAACTTGTCTGTCAGTTTTGCTTGTCTGAGGCACCAAACCAAAAACACCTGTCCGAAGCATTATTGCTTGTTCGTGAGTCAGTATGTCAGGAAAACCTTACCCGTCCGCTTCTTGATCCTTTATTTTAGGCAGCAACACATTCTTAAGCTAAGCAACATAATGCACACAATGGTCTCATTGGCCTCCCGTGTATTATTTCATTAATAAAATCTAAAACATTTGCATTTTATTTGGGCTCATTCAGTGAATTACTGAATTCCAATAAAATAGGTCACCACTTTAGATAATAACATACTTTAAGGGCAAGACTGGTGACATGTCCGGGGTCCGTACTTGACAGCGAGAGCTGCTTTTTGTGCCCTTACGGGCGGATTGACCCTCATTAAACATTAACTACATACACATACATTTAGCTATTCATATAAACCGAGGCATGTGTGCGTGTGTTGTATCAGTTATTTAAGTAAATATCTAACGAAAAACGTCTTCATCTTTGTTTGATAGCAGAAGTATTTAAATAAGTAGAAATATTTCAAATTAATTAGATGGAATTGTCAAAAATTGCATTCTTTAGATATGATATCAGGGTAAAATGTCAAACGTTATTACCATTTACTTATTTCAACATGTTTTTTGCTCTGTATGAAAACAGCAACCGCCTGGGAATGTCATGACTGTATTTAGATTACTATAGAGATTAAAAGTATTTTGCAGTTTATATCACGTACACACATCATGCTTTTGCATCAAATATAATTAAAGTGATATTGCTTATTTTAATTGTGGCATTGATTCATCAACATAGATATTCAATTACTATATTTACATCGTTACATTAATAGTGATACATCTTCGTCTGCATTAATACAACTAAAGTGTGAGAAGCGGCATTTCTACTTTTGTATTGAAACATTCAAAGCAACGCTAGAATTAATAGTTTAATTTGAAGTGACACGCATACTTTTGCATCGATACAATTACATGTAACTTCAACCTCGATACATCTAAAGTAATCTTTCAATTTAAGCATCGATGCATCAGATAAATAAAATAAGTAGATAACATCATATCCATGTCACAAGTTAACTCAAAGATCAGCCTTTTGTCAACATTCTGCACTGTTTGCAATTCAATCAGACTATCTAAAATGATGAATAGTTTTGTCCAGAATGAAAAAAAAGACCTGCATTTAACATATATTAAGCGTGTTACTGGTAAACGTATTATGTAGGAACACCTGTGACAGTTTCAACTATACCGTTTTCAAGTAAGTAGATTCATTTGTTATAACGGAATCACGCAAACACTCTCGGGAGCGGCGTTTATCTTACACCGTGCTATAAATCATTCAAATTAAAACCTCATTTAATATAATCATGTCATTTATTTTCTTATCGGCTCAAGCAGTATCAATATGATTGCACGTAAGACGCGTATGTCGCACGTTACAAACACATTTTACTACATATCACAATATCTGGATCACTTGATAATAAAATCGGATTAAAGTTTAATTCCCACGCAAATGAATTATTTATTTGACAAGCTACATCTGTTTTTCTCGTAAACAGTCAGTACTGTATTTTCTGTATTGATCAATTCAAATAAATATATTATGCAGATTGTGTACATTTACGAACATGAATTTGTATATTATAGTATTTATTCAAACTATCAACGTTAAAAATCGACCATTAAGAGTCCCAGAATTTTAATGTAAAACAGGCAATCCTTTGTCTAGAACTGTTGCAATGTATTGAAACAAAAACATGCAGGTTGATCGTACATCTCGGAAATAACGTAGACAATAATTGAAGACAACGATTCTTGCAATTAACCTACAACTGGTGTATATTCGACGATTTTTAAGCATTAACATTGTTAGAGCTTGAGCTTGCTTTTTGTATAACCGTACATATTTTCATGTACAGACTTTTACATGCAAGTTATTAGTTTAACTTATTAGAACATAGTTTGCATTTTGCTTAGCATTTATGAAATCTCTCGTTAATAAAACAGTAACAAATATTTAATCCGTTTTTTAATTTAAATATTTTTATATCAGGTTTTGATTTATAGAATGTATGCACGTTTTAGGTGTTCTTGTATTATAACGAAATCCCATGTAAGAAAGACGCGCATATCGTTAAGACTTGAAAGTGATACTTTTATTTTAACTAGCTTTACCCGAAGAAATATAAAATGTATAAGACATATTTTTTTTTCATTTTTTTTGTGCCAATTGTTTTATCTAAAATGTATTATGTTTTTTTTTATTTACATACGCTCCAAGGTAAATACTCAATAAGTAAAACTTAGTCTTGATAAATTATCTCAATGCTTCCGCGTGTCTCTATAGTTATATGTAACACACCTTTTTCATTTTGCAATTATGAATTACTAAAATATTGCGACAAATATGTCATCTATAACGTAAACACAATACATGTGCAACCAAGTTTACTATTAGGAGGTGTAGTTCTACAACCTTATGCATTTTAGTGAACAAAATGATGAAATATTCTTATACATCATTAAGTACACTTTAATACTAAATATATTTTTTCGTGTTATGTGATACTTCTTTCACATTTTTCACTCGTAACTTGCTTAGGGCAATACCAATTTAGGACATATGTCTTGATGCTTTTTTTCTTCTTTTGTCACGAAAGATTCAAATTTATCACTTTCGCGGAGATAATCTAACATTTCACATTTCAAAGCACATTTGGTCTGATGGACCTGTTTTCAGCAATTGCAAGAACAAAAGGAATAAATAAATGAATAGATAAATAAATAAATAAAAATAGATAAAAAGCAATAAGCAATTAAATAAAAATAAATGAAAAAAAAGAAAGAAAACCAACAAAATAACAACAACAAAATAAATGAATAAATAAACACAAAATAACAACCTTTCTAACTTGATATATTATCACACACCGTTTTCCTTTTCAGCTAATGTAAACTAAAACATGTTGGTTCATATGACGTATATTCGATATTTTCATTTTTCTATAAACGTACGTCATATCAAAAAAACTATAAAATGTGCATTGTGAGCCATGGAAACAAAAAGAAGTAATTGAAAATCGCAAAATTAAGATAAAAAAAATCAATCGTGGGATCACTAAGTTAGAGTTCAATGGAAATGCCTTTTAACACCATATTCATGTTTCCTGTGTAACTAAGTCCCTTCAAGATATATAAGAAATTTAATGTAACATTATTATAGCGATACTTAACATTGTCATTATACACTTACATCATCAAATTTTGAAGTTTTCAAAGGACCTAAATAGACACCTACAGCATACAGTTTAGAAATATTTAAATTTCGTAAGATATACAATATTTTATACAATTTAATTAAAACTGAATTTAAATCTGAACTGGAAACCTACTTTGTTTGATTGATAAAGACATATAGCAAAGGTTAATATTTACAATCTATCTATCCAGAAAATTTATTGGATTTAATTACAGACAATTTATCTAGACCGTCTTGAGGTGTTAGTTCGACTTTTTATAATTCCATATTTACTGCAAACAATACCTATTTTAATATTGTTTTATCACTCTGCAATGATTTAATATACACGCACATCTAATCGTCTGATACGCTTCAAATTATATTTTATCCATTTTATTCAAACCACTTATACATAACCACTCAGGGTTTGAATCCCGACATGAACTCTTTATGTGATAAAGCTAGCTTACATAACGTACGTGGTTCTACTCAGGTATCCGTTCGTGCATGAAATAAATCTCCTGAGGTCTTCCTTCACCATTTAAGCTTGAAATCGCAATATAATTAGACATGCATTTGACAAAGCCACATTTTAGTGCGCAAACAATGCCAATTATTCATGGCAAGGTTATCTAAAAAAGAGAAAGAATAACAAATAACCTACAAATAGCAACAAAAACAACAACAACAGCAAGCGTTCATGTCAGCCATGATCGTATTTTATTCACAATATGTACTTTCTGTCTTATCTAATAAAAAAGTTATGCCTCATTTGACATCTTTAAGACCTATAATTTGTTTAAAATTGTATTTAAAGCTTTAAAAAGAAATTGTTGTTTCTTTAAACTATCTTCATTGTGTCTGGTAGAATTCATTATTGAAAGTATATTACCAAAAAACTTAGTCTTGTCGATTTTTGCTTGCTCTTCTAATATGGGAGTAATAAAATCTGTGAATGTCATTGACCTGGTCTGATGGTCTTTATCACAATTACTAAATTGCTCTTGTAAACATTTCATATCAACGTCTACATCTATTTTAAATATGGAAGTAAACCGCCTCCGTGGTCGAGGGGTTAGAGTCGATGACTTCTAATCCAGTAACCTCTCTGGCGTGGGTTCGATCCCCGGGAGATGCTTTGGTAGTTTAGCACGGAGGAAGGTAGTCTAGTACTGGTGTTACTCTTCAGGAACGATGGTTAGGAAACTACCCGCCTATATGACTGAAATACTGTTGGGAAAAGGCGTTAAATGAAACAAACAAACAAATATGGAAGTGTATTTGTATATATCACAAAAAGCCAAGCTTTCATTATTCATTTTAACAGAAGATATCTATATTCGTTAACAAATTACAATACGATATCGCGATGACGCTATATTTTCTCGAAGAAATATCTTATTATGCATTATTCCCGCATGATTTATGGCCAATGCATCTTAAATATCATTCATGACAATATTTTATTTTCCTGCAAAAAGCAATAACATATTTCTGCAAGGAATAGTATTACTATAAATATTCAAAAATACTTTAAAACGTTAATGTTTGCTGCATTCACAGCACGATCATACAAAACAAGGATTTATAAAAAAAATAACAGATGATTTGATTTCATCAACACAAATTCATTGAGAACCTGTTTCAATTGAGAAAATGCGTTTTTTTTTTTCATTAATAATATACTGTATATTTTTTTGCCTTTATACACTTCTTCAATTTTTAATCAGTTATATGGTATTTTAATTCAGAAAGTCGAGCATCCCGACATATTGCAGGTCGGTTATATATAGTGCACTATTTTTGCAATGTCCTGTTTTCGCTCCGCGGGGCGCAGGACGAAAACACGATTTTTTTTCAACAAAGACAACAGTACTTTCACACCGCGGGGCGAAAGGCGAACACACTATTATACGACAACACCAATACTTTGTCATATTTTTGTAATTTTACCTTTTGTTTTACGGGGCGCCGGACAAAAACACAAAAAACGACAATGTCACCACTTTTTCGTATCTTCGTGTCTTCGTTTGGAGTCCCGTGGAGCAAATGTACGACATGGCACAAATAAGACACCATAAGAAAGATAAACGTTTGCCTCACACATTCATATAAACCGAGGCGGCATGTATGCATGTGTTGTATCAGTTATTTAAGTAAATATTTAACGAAAAACGCCTTCATCTTTGATAGCAGTATTTAAATATAGAACTATTTTAAATTGATAACATGAAATTGTCAGAAATTGCGTTCTTTAAATATGATGTCAGGGTAAAATATCTAACGTTATTACCATTTTCTAATTTCAACATGTTTTTTGCGCTGTATAAAAAACAGCATCCTGGGAATATCATGTATGTAGATAAGAAGTATTGTGCAGCTTATCAAATACGTACACATCGATTTTAAAGTTCATGCATTGCATCAGATACTACATGTACAATTAAAGTGACATTGACATTCTAAATAGAAACAGCCGATGTGACATTAATAAATCAACATAAACATTTATTTACTAACTTTAAATGCGATATTTTAACGTCTGTATTAATACAACTAAAGTGTGATATTTCTACGTTAACATGGAGCCATACCGACGAGTGGCATTTCTACTTTTACATTCATACATTCAAAGTAACACTAGTATTTATAGTGTAATTTGCATTACACCAGCAGAAGTGACCCTCCTATCTTCGATACAGTTGACAGGAAACATCAAATAAATGAAATAAAATACATAACGTCATATCCACGCCACAAACCCAAAGATCTTCCATTTGACAACATTCTGAACTGTTTGCTACTCAATCAGACTATCTGAAAAGATGAATAGTTTTGTCCAGATTGAAAATGTTTTTTGTTTGTTTTGATTGGATTTTGTAAGAAGTAATTATATTAAGCGTGTTAGGGGTTAACGAACAATTCAAGTAGGAACACATGCGACTGTTTCAACTATGCCGGTTTCAAGGAAGTAGATTTATTTGTTATAACGGAATCACGCACACACTTGGGAGCGGCGTTTATCTTACACCGTGCTATAAATCATTCAAATTAAAACCTCATTCAATATAATCATGTCATTAATTTTCTTATCGCCTTAAGCAGTATCAATATGATTGCACATAAGACGCGTATGTTCACACGTTAAAAACACATTTTGCTACATATCACAATATCTCGATCAGTTGATAATGAAATCGGATTAAACTTTAATTCCCACGCAAATGAATTATTTATTTGGCCAGCTACATCTGGTTTTTTTCGTAAACAGGCAGTACTGTATTTTCAGCAAATTGATCAATTTAAATACATTGATTAAACAAAATGTGTTCGTACATAAAATGGTATATCAAAGTAATTTATTTAAACTGTGAACCTTAAAAAATCGACAATTACGACTCCCAGTTTCTTTTTAAATTTGAATTAGGCAACCCTTTGTCTAGAACTGTTGCAATGTATTGATTCATTAAAAATGCCGGTTGATCATACATCTCATTAAAAGACCTTTGGAAATAACGTAGACACGGATTAAATAAACGATTCTTGTAATCGACCTTAAACTGGCATATATTCGATGGTTTTTGCTTTCTGTTACACAGTGAAAATTATATATTTTTTGCAAAAGCTCTAGATATATACACAAGTTATTATTTAAACTTGTTAAAACATAGCATGTATTTTGCTTTTCATTTATGCAATAATTCGTTCATAGAACAGTATAAAATATTTATTCCGTTTGTGATTACACATTCTTATATCAGGTTGATTAACAAAATGTTCGCAAGCTTAACATGTTCATGTTTTAAGCAATTTCATACAAAACAGGTGCTCTGGACCTTGAGGGTTTTTCTTTCTATACTTTTCTATAAAAAGCAAGCTCGTCTAAGGCAATTGACACGTTAATCTCCCACTTAGGTCCTTCAAATGTTTTATTAATATCCTTAAATTGATCTCGCCAACGACCAACTGGAAAGTAAATATCACGTGCTCGAGCTCCAGCTTCCATTACAGGTGCAACCAGAAATTCATCTCCGACAAGAAACTCATCTTCACTCGTGAGGGCAACGTCATCATCAGGTGCAATCCACCAAAGGGGACGAATAATTGGTTCTCCGGTTTGTGTTGCAACGTTTGCATACTTCAGCAGTACATCAGAATACGTCTCGTGCATTTTCGTGAATTTTTGTGCTATCTTTATAATTGTTTCGTTATAAATCCATGGAACAATTGAATACTGCATGCTAGGTAGAAAAGTGTTGAGTTGTAACCAGCGGATATAGAGCTCTGGATCAGGCCGATTTTTGTACGCATTTCCGCCGATCATGTCTGGCAAAACAAACGGGTATCCTAAAAGGCCGTATGTAAAAACACACGGAATTATAGTCTTAAATGCGTTATCATGGCCCCAATTTGACATTTTATCCATCATTCGCACAAAGATGGGATGTTTCTGGGTCTTATAGCCAACCCTGACCTCTTGGTGAAAAGTTTGATCAGCCTTAGCGGCTAACTCTACCCACTTAATAGGGTACATCTCTGCTGGATTTAAACTCATCTTAGCGTTACTATAGACATGGGGTAGCCAAGAGGTTTCCCCTGCATCAAACTTGAAAGAGCTTATGTTGTACGTTTGTTTAAGATAGAGGAGCTTACTTAGAAACCAGTCAACTGCTGACTGATTTGAAACGTCAAGAATTGCTGCTAGTTTTCCGTCCCACCAAGGCGTTATTGCCGGAACCATGCTTTCGAACTGCCGCACCAACATAAAATTAGAACCCGCATAATAAAATGAGGTAGAGTCAACGTTGAAAAACGGATGTATCCATACTGTTACTCTGAATCCTTTTTTGTTCAAAGTCCTAACCATATCTGTTGCATTTTCAAACTTTTCTTTGTTAAAATCCATATCACCGTATGTTTTAGTCCAGTCGTCATCAATTTCAAGCTGCGCATGAGTGAAGTTGTACTTCAGAATATTAGAAGCGAATTCAAGCACGGTAGACTGATTAACATCTTTGTGATATTGTGCCCACGTTGACCAGATAGGATATTTGAAGAGATTGTGATCTGGGATTCCATTTGGTTTGTCGATAAACAAAGCTGACATTTTGCGATGGATATCAAGAGCGTTCTTGCCTTGACAAATATTATACTTAAGGGAGGGAAAAAAAGATCCATTATTGAAATACGGATATTGTCCGAATTTAGCCGTGAAGCACATCAACCCGTCATCGGGCTCATTTAGACTAAAGAAGAGAGGGACATCATGGTCAATGAAAATACCGACACCAGACGACGAAAAGAAATATCGTTCAACAACGCCACCAATTTCCCCAACGTACGAGTCATTCACCATGTAAGCAGACATTTTTCTTGAATTTTTCTGGAAAGGCCAATTTTGAATTTTATCGGCATACCCACCATACCAGTGAGCAGACGACACTTTAAAACAATGAGTCAGCTCTTGGTCGCTGCATCTAAGAGCTTTTTCAAAGACTTCATAACATTCAATTTTTGTATCAAGAGCAGGTATCAGTTGTTTCCAAGGTTTTATTTGAAGCATTGATTTTCCAGCCCATTCTAAACAAACGTCACTTCCGTTACACTCTGATACTTCCGATCCAGCTGCTCCTACTTTTGAATCGCTGTGGAAATGTCCTTCAAGTGCACGGGTTGAGTTTTTACGAATTTGAAAAGTCATATCGGCATAAACGAACATATCTGTTGCTATTCTAGGCCATGTGATTTGTCGTGGTCTGTTTTCTTGTACATGTATATTATCAAAATTGCCGGTTGATTTGATTTTATCAGTTTGCCAAATAACGATACCAATGGTAATGGCAAGCAATATAAACATTCCAGTGACCAAGATTATTTCGCGCCTCTTGTTTTCCTTGTCGTCTGCAACCATTTTGTACCTTTGAATAAAAGAAATACAAATAAAGAAACATTGTTTTGTTTTATATATAAAGCATAATAAAAAAAAAACAATCAAAAATCATGCAAGTCTGTAGAGAAAAAGACAAGTATGACTTAAAACATAAACTCTACTTATTAAAAACACCATTTATTAAATGTTACAATTAAATAAAGTTAATATAAAAGACCTACAATACTGAACAGTTCATGTTTTTGTTAATTAAGAGGTAACTTATTAATTCAATTTACAAAACATACATACCTTTATATCTGAAATTTTATATGAAAATTAAGATCTGCAGGTCACTTTAATCCCTACTTTAATATTTATTTGATACTCTAAGTACATACATAATAATTATCTAACTTGGCAATAAAGGAATTTTTTGCTTGTCTAACACATTTAATGTCGTACCATAAACCATTCTTATCTAAACGTTTAACTTTCCTATCAGGCCACTTTAGGCTCAAGCATTCCTGACATGGATTGATTGATATGCTGATTTATCTTATTATCTTTGATAGGCATGAATTTAACTTATACTTTACTGTGACCATGTTGTTTTATTATGGTTATTGATAAGATAACCGCTTTAACCATGTTTGCTTGTTTATCTTGTTGTTTTCGTCCGACTTTAAAGGAACTCCACTGTGGTCCAAAAGCCTAAAACATAGAATTTGATTTCTTGCATAGTTCAACCGAGGCATTTAAAATAGAAAGATATGCAAATGATAATTGAGAAATATACTCCGAATTTAATTTTGAATCGTATTATAGTATTATTTTAATCCGATTTGAGCGAAAAGCGTTGGAACGTTTTTTTTATATATATTTTCTTGTTATCTTTCACAATTAAAATATTTATTCTGGAAAAACACAGTGAGCGAAAGATCTGAAATTTTGCAAACAAGTTACTGGTCTACACCTACATGAAATATAATATTTATCTCGAAAAAGTATATCCAGTCTCGTCATGTCAAAAAACCTCAGTTGAGTCCCTTTAAAAACTGGTTAAGCTTATTGAGGCGGCGATCCACCTGACCGTCCTGCCAGGATTTCCAATGTCTACAGAAAATAGCAAAATCATTGATAAATTTGGTGAAACATGTTGCGTTGTTAAAGTATTTCAGTATATTTTAGGGACAGTTATACCTCTTTTTTGAACTGTTATCAGAGCTGCATTACTGGTACTGGTACTGCAGTACGTATTGCAGCGATTTTGCAAGTACGGGTACTGATATTGAATTACTCTTACAAAACTTTGCTACTACTGGTACTGGTGGTACTGGTACTGCATTACTGTCTTAAAATGTGGTACTGCTACTGCATTACTATGCAGTACTTTTGGTTTTGATAAAGTAGCACCAATTTTTCTCAAAATAAAGCTGTAAATTACAATATTATATTTTTGTGAAAAAAGTAAGTTATCAAATCTATAGATAATTTGCTGCAATATTCCTTCAAATGTTAACATAGTATTCATCATAAAAAAGCACCAAAGACTTTAAGTAAAAATTAAATTGAGATAAACAAATAATATCTTTAATAAAATGTCCTTATTATCCTGTTTTTTTTGTTTTCCCTGAGTACTTGCAATGAATCTTGTTGCTTCTGGTCTTCATAACGCCGCCTTTCCATGTGATATTGTTAACATAAAAATCTTTACTAATACTTATTAAAATTGTAACAGAGTGTAAAAGGCAAAAAATCACTGTATGAAATGTTTCAGTCTAAATTTATGCTATTACAATGATATGTGATTGACATAAAAAGTTGTTATTTTTTGGTAATAAATAACAAGTGTGAAAAGATGTTAACTAAAAGACTTATGTTTTAAAATTTCTTGTATAATAGTTGAAAATGTTTAACATGTGTATATTCAAACTTTGATGAATATATAAAAGTAATGGTACTGGTACTTAATTACTTCACCAAAAAAGTACTGGTACTGCAGTGCCGAGCTAAAATCTAGTACTGGTACTGGTAATGGTACTGCATAATTTGCCAAGTACAGGTACTGGTACCTAAGTACTACACGCTTAGTAATGATGCAGCTCTGGCTGTTATTGATTGTTATCATCGGAAATATACCAGCGGTCTTTTTCAATTCTAATACGTGTATCCAAGTAAAAATAATATTAAACTTTAATCTTAAGTTCATAAACATTTTTCAACTTTGACATTACTAGACATTAACGATTAGGCAATACCGAACGAAATATTTTTTTGCATGAATATGTAGTACTACGTAATTATTGTCTTATATCAGAGAAGAAGTGCACGTGTATTTTACATATTTGTCTGGCCTGACGCACGGTAATCGTCCTCTCTTGTCCTTTATAAAGACAGTTATTAAGGATATATTTTCCCCAGACAGTTTATTGTTGCTTATTAAGCTCAATACAACCAATTACACGTTATGCAGTACTTTAGCACTAATGGCAGATTGATCGTTTCTTCACTGATTTCTGAATTGATAAGATGGGACATTTTGAAATAGGAAATAAATGTTATGCTATATATGAAAATGCTTGCTTATTTGTAATTTAATATGTGAGTTTAGATAGGTCAAATGATAGTTAGAAACAGTTTGCCGTTAGGAGACGCCGCGTGCACGCGGAGGCTAGAAGATATGCAATTGTCCATTCAGCAATCTGGAAAACTTTAGTCTTGCATTTGTTTTTTAAAAAATTAAACTGTTTTAAGATTCTCTTATAGAAATAGATTTCTGGTGTACAACATGTCAGCGAGCTTTAAGGAAATAAAATAAACGTTTAACTTATGTAAAAGTGCCATGTTTGAATATTCTTTTTATTTTTTATCTTTTTTATTTACCTCATAAATAACGTGTCAATGAGTCAGTCTATATTCTAATGACAGGAACCAGGTTTGACAGGATTAAAATACGCATGTGAAATTTGTTTGGCGCAACAGACATATATTTTTGCAAAACAGGCACAATGTATGCTTATTCCTGAAAACAATTAATATTTAAGTAATAAAACAAATTTACTGAGTGAAAAAAGTAAATTGTTTTAAAATGTATCACAAATATTTGCAATAGGTTGTTTTAAAGGATTCTTTGCTGACAAAATAGCCGCGAAATGGATATAATCCTTGTTCAACGGAGATAAGTTTCTATAAAGGGAACAATGTATGGTTATAAATAACAATTATCAAACTAAAGTAAATTATATATACATGTATGAAATGCAGTATCAATGTTAAAGTTTGTTATAATTTTTATAAGAATTTTTATTTGAATGTTTTGGATGGTTATACATGCCTACTAAATGAACGTTTTCGGGATCTCAGCGCAACGGAGACACTTCAGTATAAATTAAAAGCACAATGAATGTTCATAGATTACAATTATCAAACTAAATTTTTTTCTATATATTGAATATAAAATGTCATTTAGGAAGTTTGTTTTAAAATTCAATTATGTAACACCAATCCTTTCACTTTTACATGTTATCCAAGTTATTTTCTGTCTATATCGCATCAATCATTTCAGACATGGAATTACTTTGTGAATTTATGTATTAGGTTCTAATTTTTCACAAAGATATACAACTTATTAAACAACGAGCACATACCAAGAAAAATTGATTAGTGCTTCAACTGTAATAGAGAACACTTGTCAAGGCCAATTTTGTAGATTACCTGTGTCTGTTCACATCATTTGGTGGCGTCTTTGATGTGCAGCATCAACATTTAACTTGTTGAATATTTGTTTTATTGGTTTGCACGACATGGCGTAAATCAGCCACCATAAACTCCAGAATTTCATTTTAGAAAACACAAATCAAAAACGCTTTGTCTTAACTCACATATGGACACATATCTATCGTGGTTTGTCTCTTCAAAGCCCGGTCTGTTTAAAGCGAATTTTAAAGATTTTACAAGATTCACATTTTTCAGAGTTTTCATTTATAGGTCTTGGTCATTGATCATCAATGTTTTATGTTTAAATGAAATTATCGTCAGTCTTAGACATTTCTATTATGTTGATAAATGGCGTGATGCGTAATGTTAGCTTTAGTTAGTTTTAAATCACACCTACACATTATAGGTCATATGACAACTTCACTGTTTTACTGGTGGAAAAGAACGCAGATGCGTTATTTCAGGCCAAACCTGGTCCCTGAGTAGAACCATTGACGTTCCGATAGCTTGCAGGATAGCTTTGTCTCATGAAAGAATACGAAGACGCTTGTGCAGTTGGCGGTGAGAGGCAAGTGGTTTAAAGTCAACCACCTTAACTCACCGGCCACGGACGTCCAACCATGTAGTAAAATGAACTGTATAAGAAAGAAAAACATGTTATGTGAAAACGAAAAATGCATACAGTCAAAAATATATACACAGTCATTGAAGAGCCAGTTTTATTTTAGATGATGATATCGTTAATTGAGAATTCGCTCTCATTTTGTTACTTCAATTGGAAGGCTTGCAAATATGTTATTGTCATCTTTTCTAAGTCAATACCCTTGTGCGTCAATGTGACAATAAATAAAATTTTCTATGTTTTTAGTTATTAGTAAGCGTTTCTGCATAGCTTAAATTTCACTTGATGCTGATTTTGAGAAGCCAATCATAGTAAATATATATTTAAATACGGAATGAGATTTACCTGCCTTAATTTACCAGATTAAGTCTCTTTAATTCTTCCGAAAAAAGGAGCCCTTTTTACCTGATGTGTAGATGGTTTGTTCATATGCTCTTCTTTATTATAAAATGTACTAAACCTAATCTAGATAAGAACCGTGTGACAGTTTACACACATCTCATGATAAAAGATATACGGTAAAAAATATTTCTGTGCCACTACAACACATTTTAGGACTATTATTTGAACCTCCTTGACATAGATGGACATGAGAAAGCGCAATTCATGTATTGTGTTGCTAAAAATACAAATTTGCAGTAAATGTAACATGAGAGGAGATGCACGTGACTTTTATCCTTGTTTGTCCAGACGATTTGTAATTACACTTTACAGACACGTGAACATGTTTTGCAAACTAATCTTATAATATTTTCCAGACGGTTAATATATCTTTATGAAACCCTCACACTTTATAAAATAAACCAATGCACTTTCAGCATCTACACCGCGTGATGTTCAAATAAAAATCATTATTGGATCCAATTTTATCAATAAAGCATCCTTTTCATTTTAAGAGTGCAAAATATCTATATCAAATCCATATCACATCCCATATAGCCTCGTTTTTATTTTCAGAGTCAAAAAGGTTAATATCAATATCACACCATACAGCCTCGGTTTCATTTCGAATACATATCGCACCCTATCTAGCTTCGATTTCTTTCTCTTTTTTTTCTTTTTTTTTTTGAGAATCCAAAATATAAAGCAATTCCTTATTGCAATTCAATGAAAATGTCAAAAATGTGGTTGTATAAAATAAAGAGGTCATTAATTATGGATGAGATTAATACGGATTAAATTGGGCTCGTACACAGCTGCAAAACCTATATCAGAATTCTGGAAACAAAGTGATCCCTCGCAAGCAATAATCACAAGAAAATTACATAAGAATTGCAGACTCGGTTTGATTGAGTCTGTACATGAGAGATAATGAATAAGTAAAACATCCCTCACGCCCCCTAGCACCGGCTTGAGCGGTCACCTAATAGTGCTGGCATCAATGATCCCGAAGGACCAGAAAATATAACAACACTGAAGTGAAGTACGGGGCAACTTTTTACAGCTGCCACACGGCCCTTGACACCTGCTGTTGTGAAGTACAAAATTCTGGAAATAAAGTGATCCCTCGAAAGCATTAATCACAACAAAATTACATAAGAAGACTCGACCAGTGTCTTATTCAATATAGGTTTAACAGCTCGTCAAGTAGAATTCAGTATTATATTCAACAATGTATAATAACGTCGTATTATGTAATGTCATACTTGATCACATATGACACAACTATTATTATTTTATTGCCCTCTGTAGAAATTCTAACCAGGTGCATTGAGGAAAATAAAAAATAATAAAAAAAAACATGATTGTGTATTCTTTTAAATCAGTGTAAAATCTTAAAAGGTCCATAATGCCTCAGAAATGCTATCATTTTTATTTCTCAAAAACTGTTTCTATTTTAAATTGGTATCTTTGTTATATATATGAACTATCTTTTGCTTTTTCAGCTCTTTTGTCAATTGGTAAAAATAGTATAATGATAGTATTAATATCAACATATTTACCCTTTTTATCATGTATTAGTACAAAACTGAGAAAATGTTGTTCACATTTTCTTAAAAATGATAGAACAATGCATTGCTTAAAAAGGCTTATCAGATCGAATATATGGACATTGAACAACAGATCCACAAAGAAAACGACCTTTGCTTATTACCATCCGTTTTCTGCTAGTCAAACATGTGCGCACATTTTTTTGGCATGCAGCTTTGTGGAAATTCTGGGAAAATAAATCAATAGCAATGATGTGACCTTTATCTTTAATTGCCCAGACGACTGTTAATAACCCTCCACTGCCACGTGCACATATAGCAATCAAAGTTGTTATAGATTTTTATGAAATCTTCTACAAGCATTTATGTTATGCGGTTTTTTGATCACATGGGGCAGTTATACAATTATTTTTACTGCCTTCCGTAGGGAGCATATCATTAAACTTTAATCTTAAAGTTGCATTGATAGAGATAGAGTTGCTGTAGATATACCCTTTAATGTCTGTACTAGCAGTGTAAAGACATTAACCTAAGTGTAACTTAATGCTTATAATTATGCATAAACATGTGTTTTAAATAAACATATTTGAAAAAAAAAACGTTTAAGGTGCTAATCAAAGGTGAAAAATAGGTCTTTAGACACTCTGACCTTTTTCTTATTTTCCAAAATTTAGAATACATTGACACCCATTGTCCCGTTGTGTTTTCTTTGAAAAAATAATAACTAAAAAAAGCTAAAATGACCTGATACAATTGTCTACGTAATTACATCTTGTCATGACTGTTTAATGTAGAAAAATGAATACAATATTTCCTTTTCTAAATTGTCATGCTTGAAGTGCAGAATAACGGACATACCTTTTATTTTTTAATATATATGGGCCTATCGATTTGAGATTTGTCAATTATGTCTGGATAATGGTACCATGGGGACTGATAGCAGACTATATGTAATAAAGTGTGAAACAGATAAACGACAAAGCAAATGACAGAAAGCCTAGATTTATTCCTTTATGTGGCCGGTCAACAGTATTATGAGAATTATAATTTAATATTTGTGCGCAAAATTTTAGATTAAACAATTTATGTAAATATAAACACTTGCTAACATAAAATGTACAAGGTGCAGCATAAATTCCAGTCTAAATGATAAAAACAGTCACGGTTCAAAATTATGCGCATGCGAAAATGTGAAGCATAACCGGGACACAAGTTGATATCTTTCTGGCTCTGCTGAGCAGGCTACGCTGTCGCTTAAACATAATGTCACCTACCAATTAGTCAACAGTTCTACACAGCGGCATTTGTCTTGTTTTTTATGAAACTAGCATTCATTAACTAAAGAAGGATTAGTAATGGTAATTTGTTTTTTTTTTGAATTTCTTAATCGGCTTTAATCTCTTTCGCTTAATATAAAAATGAAAAAAAAAAACGATTGTATTTTCCTTTTATTTAATACGCAAACCAAATAAGCAGTAATATATCAAACATAAGAAATTCATCAGTTATTTGGTCTGCTAAGATGTATCCTGGGAACAGATTGCAGACACGATTTAATGAAGTGTAATGAAGATAAAAAGACAATCACAATGATGAGAAATTATCTAGCTACTGGACATTCGTTTGCGTAAAGTAATATCTAACTTAAAGCATGTAAAGGTGTTAATAATATGCTGTTTTATATTCTAATCAATGTATTTCTTCTGTATTAAGGAAACAATTATATGTAAAGATGATTTGAACAACACTTAAATTCATTTTGTAACAACCCCCCACCCCCTCTCCCAAAGAAATAATAAAAAAAATAAAAATAAAATGAATAAAATAAAAAAAATAAAAATTAACAGAAATAATAATAATGTTTAATCAGCTGAAACTAAAATATACTCATCTGGTATTTCACGCGATAGGCTTTATTAATTGATATTTTTCGATCATGTCGTGAAGCATTAAATTGGCAAATTGTAACTATGCAATTCAGACTATGTTTAGCTTTTAATTGACCTTCTGTTGATATGCTGATATGCACAAAGTGTCGTACTCTTATTTTCGTTTGTATGACCTACCACTACCTTTAATATGTTATGTTTGATAAATATAATTTTACTAGAAATTATTATTATTAATCACCTCAAACTATTAGGCTTCAATTCAATATGCCCATGCTTTTATTGTTTGTGTCAAACAATATCCTGACAGTTATGAATAGAAATGATCTTTTCGAATTGAAATTTCGAATAAAGCCAGAAGATTATTATACTCATTAATTTTATTTTCCAATTTCGGGAAAAAAATCAACTTACTCTTATTCAGTTTTCTCATCGTCCAGAAATAATGCATGCGTGTTGGTGTCTTCTGACCTTCTATTTTTAATAGATTTTGTTATCGGTTTATTTTTTCCTTTCATGTATTATTAAGTTACTATCCTGTCCGTGCTCTGCCTTGGGCCCTGTCCTGGTTTTGTTTGGGCTCCTCTTGGGCTCCCGGCCACTGGTCCTTGTTGCTGGGTCATGGTGGGGTTGCGTTCATTGAACGCCGCATTTCCTTGTTGATCTTGTTTACCATATTGTATTATTTGTAATTAAATTTTGTCATACCAGACGGAGTGATTTAAGACAGTGCTGTAATTTTAATTATGCAAGTTTATGCATTGTATGTAGTATCAATTTGTCGGTCGACAGTCATTTTATTATTTGTTTGGTCACAAAATGAAAATGTACTCCCAATTCTAGTTTGCAAAGAAGTACATGATTAGAAATTGTTGAACCATCATTTTCCTTGTTCCTTAAAAGATGTAAAAATTAAGCTTAATAATAGGAAACCAATCAGAGAGTATTTCTCTCTTACTCTTTATGAACACTTTGTTTCTTAGGGTCGATTTTAGGATTTAGCACATTTTTATAATAGTAAATAGTAATAATTATAATAATAATCATTATCTTTATCAAACTAATAACTATAAACATTTAGGTGTTTGTAGCTGGAAACATTGCTAAAGGAATACTTCAATCATATTTTTTTCATACATGTCAGCTTCTATTTTCTGTCTTTGTAGACAACAGCTTTACATGCATGCACATTTTTTTCTTCAATATCATAAAACTTATTTCTTTATTACATGACATTAATACATTATTATTTCGTATTTGTAGTGAACAACGATAAGGTTAAGGATCATTGGTACCAAACACATACCTTATAGAATTTTGCCATATATGTTTGTATGCATCAATGAGTAAATTTAATATATGTTAGTAAGTTTAGTGTAAATCAGCTATAAATGTACGTTTGTCTTATCTCTCTCCGCTCAGACGCTTGACAATATATTCTCTCCTGACCTTGTAAATGCAATTTTCTAACCATGTATTTTGCAAGACGGTTTATTGATATTTAATATCGGCTCGTAAAATAATGCAAATATTGGTAATAAAAGTATGCGCAAAACAAGATGATTACAAATAGAGACATCATACTATTAAATTTTACAAAAAGCAACGTTATTCGACATCGAGTTAAATTTATCCTAGATTAAGGGAATGCAAGGACGTGTTTTGCTACTACTCACTCATTTGAAACTAAGTTGTTTTTTTTATAAATAATGAATTGGAAGAAACTGCAAATACATCTTACATATTTCTTTTGTTTAAATAATAATAATTTTGTTATTAAACCATCAATATCAATGTTTATTTGATACGAGTTAGAGAAAACCAGAATACCACCGGCTCGGTTTGATTATTAATAAACATGTTCATGGACAATACAGGAAATATCAAGTTATCGTTCACGCTCATTAGCACCGGCTTCAACAGAATTTAACATTTAGACAGAAAAAATGGTGCAATTTCGTATTCAGAAAGATCCGCAGATGTGTCCATATGGCGGATATCTCGGAGTCTTCACGTGTCTTTCCATGAAAAGTGGCGTATGGTCCCGAAGTAAAAGTTGCACATTTTCAAGGTTATTTGTATCGACCTGTATATCCCCTTGAATCTAGCTGATTTCATGTTTTGATTCAGAAAAGATATATGACCTGAAAAAATAGTTTGATCTATTTGTTTCGAGAAATGATTTTACATTTAGTTTTTTTCATATGCTGCTAATGTACGTATTATCTAAACGAAATCACTTAACCATGTCTTGCGTGCCGTTGTAATTCAATGTAACCATGTCTTGCGATTACGTGCACGTCTTACTTCTGATCACTGTATCACTTGGGAGCTTATACATTTCAATTACTAGAACGTTTCTTTTTTACACGTGATTCAATTGTAGACGTCAATTGTGTCTTTGTCTGTCTCAAGAACTGGGTTTAAGGTCTAGCATTCAAAATCTCCAGCCCATTTGACATTTATGTATGGTCGAAAGATATTAGTTTCGACAGAACAATGTGATGTTTACAGAATGTTTTGTAGTATCATAGGGATTCGCAATATAAATTAAGAAGAGGTTCACGTGACTTTACCTCTTTTTGGCCAGACGCTTGGAAATTACCCTCCACTTGTATACATAGCAAACTAAGATAATACAATTCCAGACGGTTTATAGACGTTTATGAAACCTAATAAAAGCAATTATGTAATACAAAAGTTTATCGTATTTGACAGACTGATATACATTTTTGTTGCTTACAATGAGGAGCGTATAACAAATTCCAAGGTCCTTTAAGGGCAATAAGACATAACTTTACTCTGCATGTTAACGAATATATGCGTAAACATCTGTTTATTTTTTAGATCCTGAAAACGCTTTTATTCCATTTTGCTGTATTTGAGGTGGAAAAAAATCAATATAATATAGTGTCCATTAGCGGAGGGGGGGGGGGTCATGCCTTAAATCATCTTAAAATTAAAATGACTTAGTGGTGTATTTCATGCAATGCGCTTTACACATTGATATATTTCCATTATGCCGTATAATACTTGCAAATGTTAATTTGTTTCTCTGTAAACCAGACACGGTTTAACGTAAATTGTCGACCTGTTTTTATATTGCAATTATTGTTTTATTTTATTCTCGTTGATATTGATCACCTTTGAACGTAATGTTTGATAAAAGTTTTTTTGCATTGGGAACAAACACATTTTTCATAAAAATGTTCAAAATACATTTATATTGAATGAAAATCTGCAACAATATGTAAAAAAAAAAAACGTTTGAAAGATTAAAAGGTACGTGTGTACCAGCTATACATGAATGCTTATCTTGTTTTTATTTGCTCAGACGATATTCTATCTTGCTCCTGTAAATGCAATATTCTAACCATATATTTTGCCAGACAGTTTATTGATATTTAATATCGGCTCGTAAAATAATGCAAACATTGGCAATCAAAGTATGCGCAAAATCAGATAATTAGAAAATATAGACATCGTTCTGTTATAGGAATTCATTATGATTTAAGCACAGCGTTATCCGATATCAAATTTAATTGCTGCCTAAGAACAGCTCATTTTCAGATTTAATAACATTAATAACAACAAAAACAGCAACAGGAAGACACTGCTTATTATTATCCTTTTTATATGGTTAAGACATGTACGCCAATGATTCGGAACCTTTCAATCAAGAACGTATAATTAAAAATCTTTGCAGTTGTAACTAAGTCCTGTTACTATAGTGACTGACTACGAAAAATTAAAAGATAAAGTTTTTATATCAAATTAAAACACTGGGGAATACAGGGTGCAAAAAAACTGCAAAAATAAAAGCTTTAAGAAATAAAAAAAATAAAAGCATTTTTTGGACATAAAAGATCTATTCACGTGATGAAAATGTACAAGCTAAAAGTGTATTAACATGAACTGCACTGACTCAAATGGATAGATGGGATAGATGACAAAAAATCAATTCAGATAGAACAATTCGTTGTTCCAAAATATTTTTTTCCAGCAATACATATTCTGAAAAAAATAATAATAAAGATACACACGACGTTTATCTTTATTTGTCCAGACGATTGGTATTAACCTTCCACTGACACGTGCATATATAGCAATCTATAAAATATAGCATTTTTCCAGACAGTTTATAGATGTTTATGAAACCTTGTATAAGCAATTATGTAATGCAGTCCTTGATCACATTGGACAGATATTTTATTGCCTTCCATAGGGAGCATATCTCTAACTCCAAATCTTAAAGGTGCATTAAAGAAGATAAAAGCATCTGCTTAAGAATAACCCTTTTTGATGCCTGTGAAATCAGTGTAAAAATATAAACCATAGTATAATTATGTTAATAAATATATGCATGGATATCTGGACAAATATAATGTTTGAAGTATTTACTGTATTATATAATTTTATATTTCATTTTACATTGTATAATTATTGACAATAAACATATTGAGAAATAGTTTTAGTTATTTATGCAATTTCAACTTTGCATCCGACCTTCACCCTTGCTGAAAATGCGCTATCACTATCAAAATATATGTGATTAAGTGGTAGGCAAAGAAACCCTATCAATACATCAAACAAACAAACAAAAAAACTCCCAAAACAAACAAACGCAGATCTTTATATCCTCTTTTTTAAATTAAGACACATTGACACTCATTTTCATGTTGTGCTTTTTTATCAAAAATCATAATTAATATATGTTTAAACAAGGAATAGAAATATTGAGCGACCTGTTACAGTGGGCAGTAAATTGCGAATACATGCATACAACTCGTCATGTATTTAAACTATTTTTACAATTGTATGTAAAGGAAGCTATAATAAAAACTATAAAGAAATAAATAACAAAAATAAAATAAATAATTCAAAAAAGGAAATAAATAAATAAATAAATAAATGAACAAACAAACAAACAAACAAACAAATAAATAAATATATGTTTTAGTTGTCTTGCTTTTACTCATATTCAAGTGGAGATTAACGGCCAAAGCTTTCCTCTTTGTATATCAACAATAATATATCACTGGCCTCTCGATATCGGCTCTTTCAATTTTTATCACTTTTGTTCTAATAAATTTGTTAATTGCAATGTTTATCCACCACAGTGCCTTCTCCCATTAGATTTGGTTCTGTCTGGGGCAGCGTCGTTGCCTTGCCTTTTTGATCAGTGTTCATTTTTTTTACTGTGATTCCTCAATTATACAATGGTATCATGAGGACGGATAGCAGACTACATGTTAAGAAGTGTGGAAGAGTTAAATAACAATTAGAGTGATAGATACCATATGCATCCATTCTTGTCGTAAGCCAATTGTATTATTTTGAGAATCATTAAAATCAAACGGGGATTTTTTTTATATAAACAACAATTTAAGATTATAAAATATAAAATATAAAAACACGGTTAACATTAAAATAAGTATCGAGTTCAACGCAATATCGACTCACGACTATAGTAGTCACGGTCCCAAGTTATGCTCAAAAAGACAGAGGATGGCATATATATCTCTATAAGTAGGGCGTTAGAAATCTTTAACGATTTTTGCTTTTTTATTGTTTTATTTGTATATATAAAATACCTTTTAATTAACAGTTCTTTACGGTGACATTTCTATCGTTCATGTATAAAACAAACGTCGATGAAGAAGGCTTAAGAAACGTTTATGTCAGCATATTGTTCGGCTGATATAAAATAGGAAAAGCGAACGATATTTGTCTTTTCGACTAAATAAACAGTATTTTATCAACTGTTCAGAGATTCATTATTTATTAAGACTGCTAAGATGTATCTTGGGATTGTATTGCAGACACGATGTAATGAAGTGTAAAACAGATAAATGACAATGGAAGTTAAGGGAAATTATCTAGCGACTGGACACTCGGGTGATCATAGGTTTAGTTTATATGTTATTTCACAGTCTGAACGATATTTTATTTTAAATCAGAGAAAAAGTCATACATTGTAGTTTAACAGTAGAGGAATTTAGTTTTTAACTTCCAATGAGAAGTGACACATGACAGATTCGTAATAAAAATGATAGTATGTTTAATCAGCTTAAACTAAACATACTGGTAATTCGTGCGAGATGTTTAATTAATTGGTATTTGTCCATATAGTCGTATAATATTGTAAAACTTCATTTGTTACCACTGTTCAGATTTTAGTTTAAACATAGTTTATTTCAAACAAGTATACACATCTCCAATTTACAAATAGAACTTTACAACACATGTATTGAATGAAAAAGGATCTGAACCGAAATCTGATGCTTATACGTGTACAGGTCTTATCCTAGTTTTTATTCATCTTTAGATTTTGATTCACCTACCTATGATATGTTTCAGCTATATTTTAATTTTCGTTCGTATTGAATACCTTCAATATGTTATGTTTCATAAATGTTACTTTATTATAAATTATAACTAAATAAGCACCTTCAACAATTAGGCTTTGATTCAATTGCCTTTGATGATTAGTACACGATGTCTGAACGCTAAGAACGAGAAACAATCCTGTCGAATTAAAGCAAAATCGGAGAAAATATAACAATAACATGTACCTTTCACTTATTATTAATCATTCATATCAATCATAAGCACCAAATTTAATGCAAGTATCATAAGATATGCCATGGAAGGAGAAATAAACTTTTCCTATTTATTTTAGTTTTCTCATCGCCAAGAAAATATTTCATGCGTGTTTCTGTCTTTTGACCTTTATACTGAAAATGATGATTTGTAATTAACTTTTCTTTTACAAGACGGAATAAAATATGATGGTGTTGTGAACTTATATTATATGTAGTATTCATTCGTGTTCCGCAATCTACTTCTCAGCTTATAAAACTATCTAATGGATTATTTGTTTCTGTGGCTGTTTATGTACTGCTGATTCTAGCTTGTAAATTAATTACATCGCTACGAATAAATAAGTTAAATCATCATATTCTTAGTTTCATAAACAATTTTGAAATAGAAAACCACTCCGGCAAGATTTCTCTAATTACCTGTATTAAAGTTTTGTTCTTCAGGGTTAAGCAGCGGATTTGAAATAAAGGAACGTATTGCTTTAATATAGGTTTCTCTTATCAATTTTCTGACAACAAGTTTGTAGATATATAGCTTTAAATACTTTCAAGTCATTTTTGTTTTCATTTTTCAAAATTATAATATTATAATAATGCTTTCGTTGTTGGCAATTGTAGTGTACAAAGATTAGGTTTTGGTGCACCGGTACGAAATAATTATATTCCTCATATAATTGTACATTTTACGTTTATATTTAATCAGTGAGTTTAATTAACCGCCTATGTTAGAAAGATTATTGTAAATCAGCTATAAATGTACTACGTTTCTCTTATCTCTATCCACTCAGACGCTTGACAATTTTCTCTCCTGACCTTGTAAATGCAATTTTCTAACCATATATTTTGCCAGACAATTTATTTGATATTTAATATCGGCTCGTAAAACAATGCAAATATTATCGATGCAAATAGTTGCATATTAAGATAATTAGAAATAGAGCCGTCATACTTTTATGAGAATATATTAACAAATATACAGTTTTATTCGACAATGAATTTAATTTTATTCCGGAATGAGTGAATGCAAGGAAGAATTTAACTGTTACTTATTGAAACTAACACACTCCCAAAAAAGGTTGATGTTTGATCTGACAGTTTACTGTGAAGTCTGTATTACACACCCTTTATAACAAGCGATTACAATTTGCTGTCAACAATTTTAGGTACTGTCGTGAAAATCAAACCACCAACCTTGTCCCCCCCAACCCCCCTCCCCCAAAAACATGTTAGAAATATATCAATCTCGACAGAGCAATGTGTTGATAATGTTTGTAAACGAAATGTCTGTATGTATGACATACATTTGCAATGGAAAACGTGACTTATACCTCTATTAGCCCAGACGCTTGGTTATTACCCTTTACTTGCAAGTGTATGCATAGCAAACTTAGTTAATATATTTCCAGACGGTTTATAGACGTTTATGAAAGCTTATATAACCAATTATGTAATGCAATCCGTTATCATATTCGACAGATATACCATTAATGTAATTGGTTTATGCAAATAGTGTATAAAATTACTCCAAATCTTAAAGGTGCTTTAAGAGCAATAAAAACGTATTATACACTTATACACCGGTAAAGCCAGTGCAAAGACATTAACGTTAGTGCAATTTAACGAATATATATCTGTAAATATCTGTTTTGTTAGAACTTCAAATTCCTTTTAAGGTATTTCTATATCATTTCTTTTTGATATATATGAAATGACAGACAAATATCATATTAAATAAATGATTTTATAATGAAAATTATCTTCTGGTTAAATTTGTAGCTCTATGTTTGTTTACTTTCCCCTCACCCACGTCCGTGCTAAACCAAAGAGAATTTTGAAAACCTTACGTATAGTCAACTCTTTTAATCTTAAATGAATAACTTAAAAAAAATATAAAATCATATATTTTAATGTGTTGTTCAATTTTTGGCATAAATGTTAACCATTATCAGACGACGTGCGGTGCGCAGGTTTGACCATTCTCAGGTCAAGGTTACACGTAGTTATTTGTAAAAATCTTTTGAACTCAAACCTATTTGGTAGAATTATTATTTGAAATGAGAATAAGACTTTAATTTAGACTTTAGCCATTTGTAACACTTCCGCCCATAAAAATGATCGTAATTCTTAGTTGTCATGCATTTATTCATACTAAAAGCAGAACACTGGACATAGCTTTTCTCATTGTATATTATCATTTAAATGGCATTGTTAATTTCAGATATCCATCAATAATGTCTGGTTAATGGTATCATGAGGACACTTAACAGACTAGTAATTGTAACGAAGCGTGAAAGAGATAAAAGTCAACACGTACGAGTTCAAGATAAATTATTATATTCATAAGTTAATGCAGCTCTTGGTCCAGTTCAGTTCTGCTTTAATGTGTAAATTATTAACATGTCTATATATCTTGAATAAAATATGTTCAAATCAATCTTTTTACGATGATATTAGATGAATGTGATAAGGTTATTACCAAAATGGTGAAGTGCGCTTCGGTACTGGGTATTCAATATATTTTTCAAAAACATCACATTTGCTTATTTGTTGTATAATCCTTAATCAACTCGTTTTTATAAATGAACCAGAAATAAACTCGATGGTATAATCATGCTGTAAAGGAGTAAAAAAAAATATCCGAAAAGATAACAAGCATAGTGCTTACTACAAATAGCGGGGGACGGACGGACAGGTTCAAATCTAGATGTCATGTATGTCACCATTAGTGAGTAGGGTAAAAAAATAAGTAATCATTATTTTGGCTGGTATGTTTTTTAAAAGCTAGTTCTGTTTTGATCGATCTTCCTCCGGTTTATACGGCTTTCAACACCCTGCATCTCAGGTACTACGTAACTCGTATACATTATAATTAAGCAATGCAATCATAGTTATAATTATTCAATTTTTATCGTGTCGTGTGCAAATCTAGATAAAAACGCATCATTCATTGTGATATTAAATTAAATCTCGGCGAATAATTAGCGAAATCCAATTAGGTTTAATGGAATATTTAATGTAAAGGAGTGATTAAGATAAAAATCAGAGACATTTAAGAATAAATTATGTTGTAATCAGTTTTCTTGTGATGTGTTAATCTCCTGGGGATACTTTAGGCTAACAATTATCGTGCTTTATAGTGAAGTGGTTTGTTGACTTGAAAATGAGGTTGTGCTGACCTTTATTATTTTAACTTTTTACAAACTTCAATTTATGATGTAATATTAGAATACGCAATTTCCAAATCACGAATAATGTGTTATTTCTCGTAAATAAAAATTACTTAATTACCTTATATGATAAAATTTCGAGAAAAAAAAATGATTTCGTTAAACTAAGTAACTAGTTAGTAAATTATCTTAAATGCATTTGTTACGTTTTGATAGCTACAGGCATTTCTCAAATGTTATTAACTCGATAACTGGTTTAGTTGATTACTGTTTTTTTTTCAATGGTTTCAGTTTTAAGTCAGTGGTCGGAAGTTAGAATTTATAACAAAGCTGCAAGACCAGTGCTTCGTGGTCATTCAAATCATATAAATCTCAGTTTAAGTAGGGTAATGTTGATGTCCGAAGAAGGACACTTTATATACCGACAGAATTTTTTTTTGTCGCAAACAAACGACCATGCCACGCGTAGATCTCACGGGTGTTTTACATGGGCTAGAGCTTCGTGTCTTATATTTCTGTAAAGTAGACACACAAAATTTGTACAAAATCGAACCCGCAACGAAATCAGACAAATGGTGTTTAGGTAGTTGGACTAAGATTATTGTGTTTTATTTTTAAGATCATTTTTACATTTTATATACAGAGAGAAGAAATCGCCGGTCATATAAAAAACGAACATGACACGCGAAGAACTCACGGATGCTATACACGTGCTGGGGTTATAAAGGTTACATTTCTGTAAAGTAGACCCTCCAAACTTGTTCAAAATCGAATCCGCGACAAAATCAGACGAATGGTGGTTAAGTAGTTGCACCAAGAATATTGTGGGTTTTTTTACGGAAAATTATACACTTTATAATGTTATAGATTATATAATGCCACTCATAAAACATGGTTATAGGAAATGCAGACAGTTCAATGATACTGTATGGCTGTTAATGGACTTTTGTAATATAAAGCCTATACTACATTTGAACGAACTTCGTCTATAGATACCTAATAGATGCTTTCGTATTACAAGAGATCTAAGCATGTAGCTCATCAATGATGTCAATTTGCAAACTTTATTGTTATGTTTAAAGTATTGCAATATAGTATGGATGGATAAGTAATCTTAATATTGAAGTACTATCGATTTGAGACAAACTTACAACTCTTCGTACCCTTAATGTTTTCATTTTGCTAATTGCAGACTGCAGGTAATTGGTATTTTCATTTAAATAAATTATTGTACATCAATGATTGAATTCATTTTCAAAGAAATTATACGGAAAAAAAACATAAGCATTTCGTTTGGATGATTGGAACTAACAGTTCAAAATCACTTATTGTAAATGTTTTAGATATTAAAGCAATAAATACCAATAATAAATAAAATGTTTTGCAAACTTATAATCACTTTGCTCTAGTAACATTAGGTCTAATAACTTTAAGAGTTTAGCTTGATATGTGATTTGAGAGACATATTTTTCACAATAACATATTATTAATTATGGTAATTATCAAAGTTAAAATGGAATAATATAGAGTTAGCCACGATGGTATATATCCAATTCCACTATCGTATAACTGCATTATTATAGTCATGATTTTATTATATTTTACATGTCCCCAGTATTTAAACCTTCCGTCCGTCATTTAAATTGTCCGTACAAATTTGACCTGGACCTTAGTAGTGCTCGAAACTAAGATCTTTGGATTGAAACACTGCACACCTAACCACAAGGCCATTTGGAATGGTTTAAGATTCTTTTTAATACACCAAGAATATACCTTCTTATACTTTTACTTTTTTGAATTCTAAAAATTGATTTCATCATCTCTTACATTCAAGTATATAATCATATATACGTATGATTGATATTATGTATAATTCTCGAAGAAGCATTGATAGTGATGATATATATTATTCAGACAGCAACAATTTTCAATGAAATGAAAATATAAGCTCACCTTAGTGCAGCAATAGGTAAACTTCTATTTAAAATATATAAGGATTCAACCTGTTATAGCGCTAAGGTGACGATTAATGAATAATAATTATAAATTCAATATGATTGCCAACATTTTAATTCAGTAATAGATGAATCATTAAAGATAGTTGATATCATTCATAAATGTCAATTTGTCCTAGTATATACAGCTTAACATGTATTCGAATATGGAAATCATAAATTAAAATATAATTATAATATTGACATAAATTGTGACACCATTTTCAAGTATCCTATACGAATATGAAAGCATTGTCATGGATCAAGGACAAACAGAATTATTGTATCTCAAAAGTCTCTTTGTGCACATTGATTGCTTATATTTGCCTTACCTACAGACTATCATAAAGCATAAATAAACAGTCTGGGAAAATATATGTGTATTAATTAATGTGCTTTCTGAGGTCAGGAGAGGATAATAACAAAGCGTCTGAGAAAATGAAGATAATTGACAAGTATAATTATAAAGTATTTCAAAGAATTGTTTATAGCCCTGAGCATTATTCAAATATATTTCAGCCATTATACATATAAGGGATTTCCCCTAAGCAAATCAGTGGTGTGTAATTGTGGCCTGAAATATACTAACATATTATATCTGCCTTCAGATATGTGTTTGTCGTAAATGAAATATTGTAATTCTATATTAAAAATTTAAAAAAGTATAAAATCAATGGAATTCGGAATTTTGTTTTTTTACCTTGTCTATGTTGAGTAAAACTACTATAAGACTGAAGACAAAAACACTTACTTAAAAAGACATTTCACAGACATAAATATGTAAGAGTGCATTCAAATTTACAATTTTCTTAGCATATTCTAAAACAAATCTAATAATAATAAAAATAATAACAACAATAATACTACTAAAATGAATCATGTCCCCGGTGTCAGCATCTTAATTTCTGGTCATTTCCAGTTCTAAGGCGAGCATTAGCTAAGTACACGTAAATGTGAATTACAATATTTGTTTGTTACTTCACTCCCTGTCAGGGTGCGGAATTTGCTTACATTCAATACAACAAATTTTACTTTACAGTTGTTTTTATATAAACCAATATCAAGTTGCCTTCCAGTTATGCTCCTTTTTTGAAGACAATTGATTGCAACATGTCCTTGAAGCATAACAAAATGTATAATCGATTAATTACTTTTAAACTAAACATAACGACTATAAAACTAACAAAACAGGGAATAAGGAAATGTATCAGTATTTTAGATTCTAAAGTATCTTTGTATATTATGATCTTAACAAATAAAGATAAACTCGGTCACTTTCAGGGGCAGATAACCCATAAAGAAGGAGGTGACCATCATTTTTATTACATGCATTTGTTACAAATACGTTTCTCTTAAGACATGCAATGTCAAAGAAAATTCAGTTCACTAGTTTGTATATTCCTTTATGGCTTAAATTTGTACAAATATTAAAAACTATAGGAAACGACGTTTCAATTATTACATTTATCAGCACTGAAACCAGTGATTATTATCTCTTTCAGAATAATAATGATACAACTTTTGGAGGTCCTTTGAGAGTAACGAAAATAGAGTTGAAAATTCGGCTTGAATTGGTCCCTTCTTACGAGAAAATGAGATGCGTAACATCCCTTACAAAGTATTACCCATTTATAACATTTTACGTATCAAAATGTTTTTAAAAACGATTTAAGGAATTTTATCTGATATAAGATATAACATATACTGGTATCACATGAAGGAATGTTTGGCATTAAATAGATGTTTTATCACATATGAACATAGCATAAACAGTGGATATTTTCATTGGTTATAGCATGTATAAACGTAATGAACGTCTACAAAATATGTTTATTTGACTTGTTTAATTCCAGTACTGACTGAATAGAGAAAAGTTCAGTCTATGACATAAATATATCTTGCCCCCTAATATACTGATTTACGAGTATTATAGTGATATAACATCATTCATTGTTCAAAACAAATGTTTGATCACCCAATTCCACATTTGATCAAGTGTACCAAATGTTTCAGGTTATGGCTTAATTACTTAATTTCATTAACACCTTTGATAGACATTTACGCAAACGAAAGATCAAATGAGCTTAATTCCCAAGGTTATAATTATTATTTGATATTCATTACAATATATGACCTGATAACACATAAACATGTCATATGTATTAACGCACTGGTATCAATTTGAGACTCAATTTAAATGTTCAGTGATGCTATCAAGTGGATGTGAAGTGATTATTTCTTTGAACAGTTTATTATTCAAAATGTTTCACCGAATCATTTCGTATAGACGCTTATTAGTCCTAAATATAAGACATATACGTAACCTATTTCATATTTATCATTCATTAATCTGATATTTTACATTTTTCATTTTGCATGTTACGTTAGGTCTTAACAGATCTTTGCAAAATCGTGTAGCAAACAAATTGACATTAGACATCGATTTAGATCTAATGCATTTAAACAATTAAGACAGCGTGTATTTACATTAATTTTGATCTATTAATGAACAAAACATAAAATAAATACCTTTTAACAAATAATTAAACTGTCACATCCGAACATTCATGATTAAATCCTCTAATTTAATTAAATTCCTTGTACAGCCGATATACACATGGCCGCCATACAGTGCGCGAAATCTGATTGGCTAATTCAAATGCAAGCGTTTAAATGAGTCCAGAAGTTTCTAACGGAATATTTTTTCAACGAAATAATTGCCCATGTACCGTCAGTGTGTTCGAATATATTTTTCGTTCAAAAATTTGGAATCAATCTGTAAAGCGCTTTACTTAACCAGTATGGCCGATAGGCAAAATAGATTGATATTTATATTTTATTTTTAATTGATAAGTACATTGTTCGAGAGCTTTTATTAATGATAGAGCATGCAATTGAAAAAAAAGATAAGCTTTTGAATAAAGTTTGAAAGGCAAGACAATAGACATTTTCTTTTTTTTTTTTAAATGCTATGCGTTTATGAGCAATAACTATGAGACGTCAGGCTTGACCGACATAAACTATAAAGCCTGTAACGTCTAATATATTGGACTAAGACGCTTATGAACATCTCGTTTCCTTGGCAAAATGTATGCAACTTCTTGTAATCGATTTGTAATTCAATGCATTTTGATTGATTGATTATATTTGTTTATCTCATTGACAAGGTGAATCTAAGTTATCGGTAAAATTGAAATAACTGTTAACATAATAAATTGAATGTTACGAAGTAATTTACAATGGTTTCACTTGATTCATTTTTCAATTAAAAATAACTTTGTTTTGATATGACCTATATAGTGATAAACGTCGCACTAACACTGTAAATGGCATATGGCGATCTTCAAGCTTTATTGGTGGAGGAAGGCCTCAGGCGTCCTTTCGTATTATATTTCTGGCAGGGACGGGCACATGCTTAGAACTACCGACATTCCGTTCGCTAGCCGTATAGCTTCCTAACATGGACGAATCAAAGATTCCTGGCAGGATTCCAATCCACAGCAGTGAATTGCAGGTGGTTATAAGTCAACGACCTTAACCAATCGGTCTATAACCCCCGCCTATATAAAGATAACAACAGCAAATAAAAATAAAACATGTTGCCAATAATGAATATCTGCAACAATGAAAGTTATAAAATCCGGCATAAAAATGCAACACATGCTTGTAATATCTTTTTAATCTAGCATTAATGATGAACGAAGATTTGAAGATATCTTTAGATTGCACTCTTTCAATACTTAAATTGATATTTTAGACAAGAGTTTGAGCTAAAATGGCAATATTGATTTAATATATTGTTCACGTTGCACGTTGTGCAATCCACAGTTTTACAAGATTGTACAAAAAATAATAATCATTACTCTTAATAATCATTCAGTATTTTCAATTTTAAGCTTTCTACCCTTCGTCAAGTTTGCTGCACATGCACATGTAGTAAATGTCACAAAGACAATGAAATCTGTCAAAACAAAGAATATTAATACGGCAGCATACTTTTGTAAATGTTTATCTTGTAAGTTATATAGTTAATATCAAAACTGAACTCTAATAAACAATTATTCTGCAGCGTTATATGTCATTTTTGTTAAGTATTGATTATGATCAACAGATAACAGACTATGAAGTTTTCTACCACTTTCTCAAACCATTAACAAAATATGTAAATCATTTTCTGGTGATGCAAAAACACTATGATGAATCTGATGTAAGAAAGAAACCACCTAGGTTGTAATGAATAAAAAGATTAATGATTTATAATGGTTTCTGAAAAAAGGCGGAAAAAAAAGATTTCACGAATTAACCTTTATGTTATATTTTATCTTGATTGTATATGTATTAGCTTCTATTGATTTGTTTACCTTATTCCGAAACGATAATTATCATATGGGTTTCTAAAAAGAACGGCATTACACATACATGCACAATGGCATAGATCTTTGAAACAAATGCTTAAGATGGCCGCATAGAATGTGCAGCTCGTTTATGTTTTCTTCTATTTTAGAAACAACTCTACGTATTTTCTTTAAATTGTAGCCTATCGTCAATAATCTAAATTTCATGCGAATATACTGGCAGAAAAAGCTTTGAGACTCTTACTCACAGTCTTGTTTATCAAAGGCGTTTAATCCTCTTATATTTTTAGTGAATTAAAATGTTTCTGGAGCTCATCATCACCTATTAAAAAGTCCAGTTTTGCGAATTTGCTTAGCAATACGTCACTCAAAGGTATAAGATAAGTTTCTGATTGGTCGTATTTCATAAGAGTTAGCCCGGTGTGCGGCTATTCTGTTACAAGTAAGTTCGTAAGAAAACATTTCTCGGCATGATGTCACTGACAAAAGTCTCTAGTATCTTTTAACGACAATTACTATTTCAACTATAATTATTACAAATAATGTAACAGTAGCAGTAACATCAAACATAAACGACTTTGAGCGTTATGCGCCTATACATGTAAGAATACGAGTCATACATGTAACGACGACGATGATGATGATATTTTATTTATTTATTTATCTATTGATTTATTTATCTATCTATTTATTTATCTATTTATCTTTTTATAGAACAAATAAAATAGAAATAACACTAAGCCTTGAATATCCCCGAAAATAAA
Source organism: Ruditapes philippinarum (assembly GCF_026571515.1). Taxonomy (NCBI): domain Eukaryota; kingdom Metazoa; phylum Mollusca; class Bivalvia; order Venerida; family Veneridae; genus Ruditapes; species Ruditapes philippinarum. Next base: position 32,428 of record NW_026860722.1, on the reverse strand, counting down.
GGATTGCTAAATTTACTCTCATAAACATAGTGATATACATGAATTTTGAACTATTGTAATGTTTGTTTTACTCTGTAACAAAATGTGTACATGTATATGATAAGGTGAAAGTGGGAAAGTAAAAGACAAAAAATACGGAGACACCAAATCATAACATATTCTATCAGTTTTAGATAAGAAAGAGCTAGAATTTAGAAAAATTAAAATTCCGAATTTTAGGTAATGAGCTGCAACTATTTAACACTGTGCATATGCAGTTCAAATATAATACTTAGCAAATGAATAACAAATAGAGTGCAAATGACCAGTAATTTCAATTAAAGAACTAGAAAAAAGAGACCACGATTCTTGCATTGTCTGATGCATAATGTTAATTAAATAAGGATTAAGCAAAATCGTTTTACAAATTTACTCTTTGTGGAACAGCTACTTGTATCCTATGAAATTCTGTTCCTTTGCCTACGATAGTCGACGGCACAAAGAACGTATACTGTTGTCGCGTATTTCGAATTGGACATTGGAAAATGTTTGGGTCACTCTTAGAGCAGGCAAAATATCAGCTTCATCCTCATCACTATTTTTTACTACTGGATAATATTTCGCTATGCTATGGCAGTAGTGATTCTCTTTCGAGTCGGATAATCACATGAGCAAGAAATATGTTTGATTGCAAAAGTATATTAACTACAAAGACAATGAAACATCATTAAGCTGTCTGATTTTCTATAATCTAATATGATTGTGTCTAGGAGGTTACTGAATGGTTATCCGTCAGCAACGCAAATCGTAAAACAACTTTCACTGACATTATGCCTGAACAAAGTGTTTCTTAGGACCAAGCTGATAAAAATACGCTCAACAGGTTTTATTTATCGCTTTGAATGTTACTTCACATTGAGGACAAACGTGTGATTAATAATGTTCAATGTATTTATTTTAGATTTAGAACATGTAAGATGCGTGTCACCTTAAGATATACCGATGAATGTGAACTAGATTCACATATAAAGGTTAAAAACACTCTGACTACCTCACAAAATACTTAATCAAAATAAAGACAAAATGATGAAGCAGCGCTATGTTTAATAAATAAAATTTTTGAAAATGTAACAAGACATCAAAGTATAATATAAACCTCTAAATTAGAAAAAATGGCATTTTTGAGTATGAAGTTTTTTAAGCAATTATTTTGCACATACTCTCAGGTATTTTGCATTATTCTTTTTCAAAAACAACTTCACAAAACAGACACTTTAATCTGTATTGCATACCGTTATCTCAGGATGCATTTGCACAATAGTCAAACATTTTTACTATAAATAAAGTATAAATATCTACATATGAATATAAAATTTGCAAATGTAAATGTATTTGATTAATACTAAGGGCTATAAACAGTTATTGTAAATACTCTATTATTGTATATGTTACTTATCTTTATTTGTACAGACGCTTGGCTATTATCCTCATCTGACCTATGAAAACGCAGTTATTGTTATACATAATCACATATATTTGTGCAGACAGTTTATTTATGGTTTATGATGGTTCGTAGTTAAGGGAAATATAGCAATCAATATGGTCAAAAAGCTGAAAGTACAACCCTTCCCCTAAAACGTTCCCTGATAAAGCGTTGACTTAACAAATAATTCTGGTAAATGATCTCTGAATTTAGGTCAAGCAGCATAATTATATATCTATTCATATATGTATAAGCAGTTCAATGAAAACAGACGTTTTTCTTTAGGTATTGACGTTCAGTCTTCTTCAGGAAAAATTGACGTTTATAAATAACAATTCTAACACTCCTCGTGATTTTGTCACTATAGACAAAGAAGAAAAAATCCGGTGTTAAGCTGCCAATAAACACTGGTTAGGGACTACTCGTATATGCGGCTGTTATGTTTTCTCCCTCGATTATATAATTTACAAAGCCTTTTAAAGCAACCATAATTAGACATTTTATTGTTTTGTCAGTTCCTATATTGTATTCCTTTCATAAAATACCGAAATAATATCACACATACACTAACGCCACAGATTTGATCCATATCAGTTAATAAAATAGTTTGACAGAACGACGCCAATCCTAAAGCAGCATAATGTGTCATCCTAAGTATACAACTCATTCATAAACGCTGACGTCATTTCAAACATACAAGAGTGATAAATTGGGCACTGATGTAAACACAATAAAATCCATTCTAAGACATATGTTTTAATTGTTGAAACTTGATAAACTAACTTTTTTTCTTATTATTTCTGTTATAATGTTTAATAATTTCTATATCTTAGCAACAGTAGGATGCGAAATCGAACGGCGTATACAAAAATTGGCACTGCTAAAACCGATACTATTTTTTAAACGACAAATGACGCAACGTCCGTTTAACTATACGCTAAACAGAAGGTGGTGTTTACGCGGAAATACTTTTTTGGTCAAAATATCTATTCACAGTCATGATGGTGTTTAACTGTGTATTAGTGTGGTAAATTGTATATTAACATGAGCATATCTATAAATCTACGTTTAACTGGACAAAAATATAAAAAAGAAAAGATGTAAGTAATTCTTAATTTATAGGTTGTATCATATACCCTATATATAATAAATTGTACACACTTTCATTTGCTCACTTTATTTTTTTCCAGACGAATTTATTTCTGTGTGCAACGCCTGTAACTCACTCAAATCGACTTAAGAATCGACAGTTGTTAATTGATTCTGATCACCTTTCTTCCAGATTTTTAATCGACAATTGTCTTCAGAACACAATACTTTCAATAAATAAACATAATTTCAACAGTTTGGTGTTATTGCTTAATTTAATTTTGTTAATATTTGAATAGATAAAACTACAGTTTTTGTGTACCTGACGAGAAATTTCCTGCCGAAGGAAGAGTCCTTATTAAAAGAGTAGTGCTTTTTAGCGTTAATGATATTGTTATTAAGGCTATTACATTTTCAGTAAATCAGCTAAAGAACTTTCCTCTTATCTTTATTTGCGCAGACGCTTTACAATTACCCTTTCGTGACCTTCGTAAGCTGAGTAATTAATGTATATATTTTCCCAGACAGTTTATTGATATTTTATGGCTGACTATATGACAGTGCAAATACAACTCATCAATATTTTGATATACAGTAATAAGTTACACGTCCTTGCATTGCCCAATTAATCGGGGATCCAATCGAAGTATATTTATTTCTAAAGTTCTTCCACTCTTTGTGCAGAAGTAGCAGTTGTTTAACTGGAAAAAAAGATTGTTATATTAAGTTCATATTAATTAAAACATATTACACATAGTATCCTATTGCGACACTTTTTTGATTGAGGAATACTTTCCTCTCACATATATTTGGTACAAACTGCGTTTAAATAAGATAAGAAAATTCGACATTCTCAGAACTGACAGTTTCAAACCAAGTTTTCAAGATTTCAAGATTTTATTCAAAGCCAAGGCATATAATATGGATAATGTTATGACAATTTAACAATATAATAAACAGTTATTTAAAAGTGATTTATAAAACATATATACATAAAATTATATAATAATGAGAACAATTTGACTAACACAAATAACACATATAGGTTTTTGATTTAACTTAACTCTTTGGACACGATTTGTCATTTATAAATGTCAAATATAATCTAAATTATTTATCTGTTAATACACTCATCACTGGCTTACCAACAATAAATAAAGTTTCCTTTTAAAAGGAAAGACTTGCTCAGTTGTGCCATCATCCCTTCCCTTTAAAATTGTTTCTTTTTTTTTGTTTCAATTTATTATCACATTTTTTTTGAATTACTGTATTTGTATATCATAAAGGGTTTATTTAGTTTTTTTTTCTCGAAAAAAAAAAAAGTTTCACTTTTGAAGGGATAGGTAGGGTAAGCCCAAGACTGGACGAGCACCTGTGCCCATTCGTTTGAGCACTCGTGTTATGCGTGCAAATTTGGACCAAATAGGCACCAGAAGTCCACTGATTATAACTAAACGGGAACATGCTGACGATAACAGTAGCAACTTTTTTTTTGTAAAAACGAATATTTTTTGTCAAAAACGATTCGAAATCTATTCTCTATTGTATAAAACTAATAAAGAAAATAATCAATCGTAAAAATACTAACATTGGCTCTCACGTGGAGATCAATCTATCATACTGAAACAAGTGTGCACATTTCATTTCCACTTTTTTCTCAGAGAGAGTCATTCGTTTTGGCAGTTGCTAATTTCATTTATATAGCAGCTTTAGAGACAAGTAAATGCGCTAAAAGACTTCGTTACGTGGTACCAATTAATAAGCATGTATCAACTATGTTACACCTAAAATATATATGATCACAGATATACCGACAACACAGATCAGCACGTGGTAAGGTTAATGATATGCATGGGCTATTTTTAGATTATCCCACCAAGACGTTTAAACTCTCTCAGTAGATCTAAATATAACTCGATCATGCACTAATATTCTGCGTGATTCGGTCACGATCTTTTGGTAAGCAGGACCGCCCTTTTACAGTAACCATTTTCTATTGTATAAAACTAATAAAGACAAAAACCAATTATAAAAGAGACAAACTTTTGCGTCTTGAAAAAGAATTGAAACGGAATCAAGTAAAAATAGAAATCCTATTTATATAAACAAGCTGGGATTACCGAAGTAACTAAAATAGCTTAGATTTCCGTAATATTACTTCGTCTGATTCCGCAGTATGACGGAATCGCCCGAATTGTCACGATTGCAATCGGAACTACCTCGGCTATTATCATTAATCCGAAGAGTGACGGAAAGGGCCGAAAAGTTGCGATTGGCACGATTGCAGCTGGTTTCCCGTTCAATCAAGCACTAACAAATGTAAGCAGGAAACCACCTAACCGGAACAACTTTTCCAAAACAAAGGCTTGCAGCCGTGGCTGCAAGCCAAAAACTAGCACTAATCAAAGGGCTGCAACCTCTGTTGTATTTTCTGATCTTTGCAATCTAAATCATACTGACTATCTGTATGTATTTTCCTATATAAGTTTATTTTTATATACTATAATTAATCTTACGCAGCGACTGCGTCTATAACAGTTTGAGATTGATACATATGGAATTTTGCATGACTAGAGTTGCATCAAAAAATCATTTTCATTTTTTATGACAGCCATACTTTATCCTTGCATATCGTGGCTACTTTCTTAAAAAAGACACTTCAAAAAAAAAAAAGTTGCCTCGACTAGGATTTGAACCTTGGGCCTCTCACACCCTAAACGAGCGCGCTACCTCTGCACCACGGTGAAGTAATACATATGTAGCTTGAATAATAACAAATACATTGTAATTCTAAATTGAGAATTTCCATTCCGTGTTTGTAATCCTTACTAATTTCGAGGTATTTTCTTCACTATAAACCTGTTGTTTAACACTGATGAAAATAATTTAGCGAAAATCTTCTCGCCAAAACAGTACGACATGTATATATTCCACTACTCGACAGTCAGATTTATGTGTACTACGCTCTGGAGTATTGGGTAATCGACATAGCTAAAAATAGCATTTTCATTGATTAAGCTTTACGGAAATAGCCGAACATTTTTCATTGGGTAAAAAAGATATTCATCCGCGAAATTTGTGATTGTAACCTCATATTTCTATTGGCTACTCTAAACTTTTAATGCACTGTAATTCGTTAAATGCATACATTAAAAATTATTCTTTATTTTAAATTGCTGGTTTTTAAGCAGTTCTGAGTGAGAACTACTTTGCGTTGTTAGGTCTGTTAGGAAAATTTGTGTTAGACCGTGGATGTTAGCTATGTATTTACTGATCTTGCGATCAGAAAATACAAAAACCTCTGAATAATCGATATCATGACTGACGTAGGTGAGCATGACAAACATACAAGTATAACTCTTTTTTATTACTGTATATATAACCTATTTCCTTTGTCTTTTAATAGCTATTCTATTTAACTTACAAAACACTATTTTCTTAAAGAGAATCGTTCTGAAATTGCACTTTTCAAGACGTATTTCATATTGACAAAACAATAAAAATGTATCAATTTGGATCCCCCTCCCCCCAACAAAAATCTTGAAAAACAAACTAGGTCAAAGTAATTTAGTATAAACTGTTATAAGATGAAAAATAATATTTTGTCCTGGAACAATCGATTTATCTAAAATTTGTCATGTAATAATTAATATATTAATTTTATCAAGTATCTCACAACGATATCCATATACTAAATGCATATTTTGTCTCAGAAATCTTTTTTTTTAATTTTGTTTTATAGAGATGTCAAACATGTGCTTAATTATGTTTTAATAATTGATTAAGAGAATATTAGATGTTTAACTGCAGTAAATTGCGCGGAATGTGCAGTAAGACGTCATAAAGGTATCAAAATGTAAACATGGTATTTTGACTTCCATGTAAAATACTTATTCACTACGTTTATACCCATTGCCAACAGAGCAAAAGAAGTAAATGCCAGCTCATCTATGTGGCAAATGAGCATATTTTGGAAACTGTAACACAAGATACCAAATATAAAAAAAGTGTTTGTGACATCAATATTATAGTATTTCTGAGGCATAATTAGATTCCATGCTTACAAAAAAGTAGTAGTTGAACATTTGACTAATTCGATGGAAAGAGTAAAGAAAAAAGTAAACAATAAGAAAATGCTAGTAAGCTTAACATTGTTAAAAGCACAATTAAAATTATTTATGGTATTACAAACAATAAAATTTCGAGAGCGAGATCATTTTCTGTTTTGTCGTGCTTAGCTTTGCCTTGTGCCCTGTCCTACTTTTGTTTGGTGTCCTGCTGGGCTCCTTGCCTGTGGTCCTGTATTGCTGGTTCGTGAAGGGGTTGTGTTCATTAAATGATGATGATCTGGTTTTCCATATTCTAGGCAGTCGCTTACTCTACTATAATATTGCATAAGTGTACTAAGAATATTATAAAATAAATGTTAAACTGCAAGATAATTGTAATCAAAAACTTCCACCAAGAGACTGATATATCACGTGAAATCTGATTACAACATAATTTATAACTAAAATTTGTCTGATTTTCATCTCAATCACTCCTATTCATTTGCATTAAATATTCCATTAAACGTAATTGGATTTCGCTAATTGTCCGCCGAGATTTAATTTAATATCAGATTGAGTAATGCGTTTTATTTTGATTGACACAATGGTAAGATACAATGTTTAAACCTTTTTTTAATAAGAGTAGCTTTGCTAGATAAGACCATATCAGGTACCTTTAATACAATATATTGAATGCTGTCAAAAATTGTGAAACAATTCTCATAATAAGCAGTAAAATGTTGCATTTTATTTGGTTTTCGTCGCATCATAACAGTTAAGGTCATATGGTGACTTTCTTGGAATGGCAAGAAAGTGTTACATAGTAGGTTCCACGATAACAGCCGAAAGAACACATTTGCGAATGTTTCTAAATTCAAAATTTTACTATTTTCGTGTATTGTTGAATCTTAAGCTAGTATAGTATCTTTCAACTTACACTGCAATCCATGAACAGGCTCAATCAAACGAGCCTCTAATGTTTCAAATTTTGTCGTTTTTAGAGATTCCGTTTTTCTGATTGAGAAAACCTCAGATGTCCCGCGTAAATTACTATGAAATAGCAAGAGATAAGAGTAAAACAGATAACAATTGCGGGTTCTATACATTTGAAAGGTATATTCTGGTCAACAATGAAGACAAGGAACGAGGCAATTTTCCAATGTATCTTTCAACTAGCATATAAGCATTCCTATAAATTTCCACATTGTTCAGAGCACTTTGAGCTCTCAGTCTGTCCATCCGTCTGTCCGTTCGTCCCGAAATCTTGTGAACGCAACTCCTCTTAAACCGGATGGCAGAGTTTGCTTAAACTTCCAGGGATGAACAACTTTAATGTGTAGATGGTTGTAAAGGAAGGAATTTTTGCTGCGACCAAATTTAACAGAAAATGGCCCTTGTGTTGATTTTTTCACTATATACTATGTAGAAATTTTGTGAACGCAACTCCTCTTAAACCGGATGGCAGATTTTGCTTAAACTTCCAGGGATGAACAACCTTAATGTGTAGATGGTAGTAAAGGAAGGAATTTTTGCTGCGACGAAATTTAACAGAATTATGGCCCTTTGTTGATATTTTCACTATATACTATGTAGAAATTTTGTGAACGCAACTCCTCTATAACCGGATGGCAGATTTTGCTTAAACTTCCAGGGATGAACCACCTTAATGTGTAGATGGCAGTTAAGGAAGGAATTTTTGCTGCGACGAAATTTAACAGAATTATGGCCCTTTGTTGATTTTTTCACTATATACTATGTAGAAATTTTGTGAACGCAACTCCTCTTAAACCGGATGGCATATTTTGCTTAAACTTCCAGGGATGAACAACCTTAATGTGTAGATGGTAGTAAAGGAAGGAATTTTCGCTGCGACCAAATTTAACAGAATTATGGCCCTTTGTTGATTTTTAGTTTTCAACTTGTGGCACATGTAGTCCAAAAAATATTTGACCTAGAGTCATAAGATTGACGGAACAGTGGCGTGTGGGGGCATCCGTGTCCTATGGACACATTTCTAGTTTTTGTCTAAATTACGATAGTATCTTCATGACATGTAGTGGCGAGTTGTATCATGTATGACTGGAGCATCTTATTAATGATGTTTAAGTGTGTCATTCAAGCCTTTCTTCCTTTACCAACCCCTAACTCGTACAGAACGTGTACCGGGTTTTTGATGCATATATTTTGTTCATACACTTATTATATTTGCAATGACAAATCGGTTTATTTAGACGGATATGGAATAGGTAACAATTGATATGATAATAAACGCATTAGACTGGCAATAGGTTGATATATATGTTTCAAAAAACTGGCATCCATATTGTAAATGCCTATACTAAACGTCAAACAATTTCATAGCACTCATATTAGCAGATCATTTAACACATAATGAGATTCCGACTTGTAGTGTAATAAACGCACCATAATATTATTATCTCATTGTAGTGTTTAACAAGTTAATTATTTCTTTCAAATCGAAATTAAATACATAATTCATTCTGGTTAAATAAATCCCAGAGGTCGTCGAACGCAATTAAACTTATCTTAATTGAATATCTAATACAAATGTACAAATGTAATTGAAATATAAATGAGATGACTTTGAGCTAAGCAATATGTAGTGCAAAATCAAAGGCAATGCTTATCCCTTACAAAGCAGTGACCATCTTGATTCTTAGGTCGGCTTCAAGTGCCATTCTTTGCCGTCAATGTAAAACATCAAACGTATTAATGAGCCAATCTGAAAAAACAAACATTGTCAACTCAGTAGATAGCGAATAACTCCAGAAAATGATATTTTTTGTAAAAATTAGAATGGATTATTTAGAGAAAAAGAAGCCACTCTAGTTGACACGTATGCAATGTTTACAAGTTTCTGACTAGATTTACGGATGAATATAGCCTGATGAGACAAAAATGTCCCGAGGCGCTAGCCGTAAGCAACATGTTTAGCGAATCAATATTAAATTGTTAGTAAAGACTAGTCATAGGAAAACCCTGCATTTTAAATTGTTCTTTTTATTCTAAGAAACGCGAGAAAGAAGGGCATGTTGATAATTAAACGCCTGCCGCTTCAACGACAACGCGGACGCTGCGCAATAAAAATGTATGCAGGTATAAAGTCATCATAGCTATGTAACTTGTCTTCATATTCAAAAATAACAACATTTGAATTAAGAAACATGTCATTAAGAACAAAATGCAACTAGAACTATCACTAAATGTGATTAATACCCCCACAAGACTGCTTCGGAAATGAGGATGTTACTAGTAACAGAATACCTTGTAAAAAATTGAAATATAGAGTTATGGTTGTGAGCAATTAAAGATAGTTGTGGTTCTTGTATGTTCAATGTGGTTGGCCATTGATGAAGTTTAATTGAATTACTCTGTAACAAGTCCAGAAAGACAAAGAAAAGGAACAAAGGGCAATAACTCTATAAATACTGAAGATAGAGTTATAGTTCTTGTGCACTGCACTTCCTCTTATTGTGCTTGACCATTGCATGAAGTTGTCTTGAATTCCAACCAGTACGTTTAAGTTATGCTCCTGACAAGGAAAAGTATCAAAGGGCAGTAACTCTGTATTTTGTCAAAATGGAGTTATGGCTCTTGTGCACTGCACTTCCTTTTAATGTCCTTGACAACTGCATGACGTTGTATTGAATTCCAAACAATAGTTTTCAAGTTATGCTCTGGACAAGGAAATGTAACAAAGGGCAATTACTCTGTAATTAGTCAAGATTGAGTTGTGGTTCTTGTGCACTGCACTTCCTCTCAATGTGCTTGACCATTGTATGAAGCTATATTGAATTCCAACCATTATTCTTCAAGTTATGGTCCGGACAAAAAAAAATCAATGGAAAAGTAACAAAGGGCAATAACTCTGTAATTACTTTAGATAGAGTTATGGTTCTTGTGCACTGCACTTCCCCTTATTGTGTTAAACAATTGTATGAAGTTGTTTTGAATTCCAACCAGTAGTTTTCAAGTTATGTTCCGGACAAGGAAAAGTAACAAAGGGCAATAAATCTGTTATTAGTCAAGATAGAGTTATGGTTCTTATGCACTGCACTTCCTCTCAATGTGCTTGACCATTGTATGTAGTTATATTGAATTCCAACTATTAGTCTTCAAGTTATGGTCCGGACAAAAAAAAGCAATGGAAAAGCAACAAAGGACAATAACTCTGTAATTACTTTAGATAGAGTTATGGTTATTGTGCACTGCACTTCCCCTTTTTGTGTTTGACAATAGTATGAAGTTGTTTTGAATTCCAACCAGTAGTTTTCAAGTTATGCCCTGGACAAGGAAAAGTAACACAGGGCAATAACTCTGTAATTAGACAAGATAGAGTTATGGTTCTTATGCACTGCACTTCCTCTTAATGTGCTTGACCATTGTATGTAGTTATATTGAATTCCAACCAGTAGTCTTCATGTTATGGTCCGGACAAAAAAATCAATGGAAAAGTAACAAAGGGCAATAACTCTGTAATTACATAATTACTTAAGATAGAGTTATGGTACTTGTGCACTGCACTCTATCTCAATGTGCTTGACCATTGTATGTAGTCATATTGAATTCCAACTATTAGTCTTCAACTTATGGTCCGGACAAAAAAGCAATGGAAAAGCAACAAAGGGCAATAACTCTCTAATTACTTTAGATAGAGTTATGGTTCTTGTGCACTGCACTTTCCCTTTTTGTGTTTGACAATTGTATGAAGTTGTTTTGAATTCCAACCAGTAGTTTTCAAGTTATGCGCCGGACAAGGAAAAGTAACACAGGGCAATAACTCTGTAATTAGTCAAGATAGAGTTATGGTTCTTATGCACTGCACTTCCTCTCAATGTGCTTGACCATTGTATGTAGTTATATTGAATTCCAACCATTAGTCTTCAAGTTATGGTCCAGACAAAAAAATCAATGGAAAAGTAACAAAGGGCAATAACTCTGTAATTACTTTAGATAGAGTTATGGTTCTTGTGCACTGCACTTTCCCTTATTGTGTTTGACAATTGTGTGAAGTTGTTTTGAATTCCAACCAGTAGTTTTCAAGTTATGCCCCGGACAAGGAAAAGTAACAAAGGGCAATAAATCTGTAATTAGTCAAGATAGAGTTATGGTTCTTATGCACTGCACTTCCTCTCAATGTGCTTGACCATTGTATGTAGTTATATTCAATTCCAACTATTAGTCTTCAAGTTATCGTCCGGACAAAAAAAAAGCAATGGAAAAGCAACAAAGGACAATAACTCTGTAATTACTTTAGATAAAGTTATGGTTCTTATGCACTGCACTTCCCCTTTTTGTGTTTGACAATAGTTTGAAGTTGTTTTGAATCCCAACCAGTAGTTTTCAAGTTATGCCCTGGACAAGGAAAAGTAGCAAAGGGCAATTACTCTGTAATTAGTCAAGATAGAGTTATGGTTTTTATGCACTGCACTTCCTCTCAATGTGCTTGACCATTGTATGTAGTTATATTGAATTCCAACCATTAGTCTTCATGTTATGGTCCGGACAAAACAATCAATGGAAAAGTAACACAGGGCAATAACTCTGTAATTACTTTAGATAGAGTTATGGTTCTTGTGCACTGCACTCTTTCTCAATGTGCTTGACCATTGTATGTAGTTATATTGAATTCCAACTATTAGTCTTCAAGTTATGGTCCGGACAAAAAAAGCAATGGAAAAGCAACAAAGGACAATAACTCTGTAATTACTTTAGATAGAGTTATGGTTCTTGTGCACTGCACTTCCCCTTATTGTGTTTGACAATTGTTTGAAGTTGTTTTGAATTCCAACCAGTAGTTTTCAAGTCATGCCCTGGACAAGGAAAAAAACAAAGGCCAATAACTCTGTTATTAGTCAAGATAGAGTTATGGTTCTTATGCACTGCACTTCCTCTCAATGTGCTTGACCATTGTATGTAGTTATATTTAATTCCAACTATTAGTCTTCAAGTTATGGTCCGGACAAAAAAAAGCAATGGAAAAGCAACAAAGGACAATAACTCTGTAATTACTTTAGATAGAGTTATGGTTCTTATGCACTGCACTTCCCCTTTTTGTGTTTGACAATAGTATGAAGTTGTTTTGAATCCCAACCAGTAGTTTTCAAGTTATGCCCTGGACAAGGAAAGTAACAAAGGGCAATAACTCTGTAATTAGTCAAGATAGAGTTATGGTTCTTATGCACTGCACTTCCTCTCAATGTGCTTGACCATTGTATGTAGTTATATTGAATTCCAACCATTAGTCTTCATGTTATGGTCCGGACAAAACAATCAATGGAAAAGTAACACAGGGCAATAACTCTGTAATTACTTTAGATAGAGTTATTGTTCTTGTGCACTTCACTCTTTCTCAATGTGCTTGACCATTGTATGTAGTTATATTGAATTCCAACCATTAGTCTTCAAGTTATGGTCCGGACAAAAAAAGCAATGGAAAAGCAACAAAGGACAATAACTCTGTAATTACTTTAGATAGAGTTATGGTTCTTGTGCACTGCACTTCCCCTTATTGTGTTTGACAATTGTTTGAAGTTGTTTTGAATTCCAACCAGTAGTTTTCAAGTCATGCCCTGGACAAGGAAAAATAACAAAGACCAATAACTCTGTTATTAGTCAAAATAGAGTTATGGTTCTTATGCACTGCACTTCCTCTCAATGTGCCTGACCATTGTATGTAGTTATATTGAATTCCAACTATTAGTCTTCAAGTTATGGTCCGGACAAAAAAAAGCAATGGAAAAGCAACAAAGGGCAATAACTCTGTAATTACTTTAGATAGTGTTATGGTTCTTGTGCACTGCACTTCCCCTTATTGTGTTTGACAATTGTATGAAGTTGTTTTGAATTCCAACCAGTTGTCTTCAAGTTATGCCCCGGACAAGGAAAATTAACAAAGGGCAATAACTCTGTAATAAGTCAAGATAGAGTTATGGTTCATGTTCACTGCACTTCCTCTCAATGTGCTTGACCATTGTATGTAGTTATATTGAATTCCAATTATTAGTCTTCAAGTTATGCTCCGGACAAGGAAAATGCAACGGATGTCTGGACCGACCGACCGACCGACCGACCAACCGACCGACCGACCGACCGACCACCGGGTGACTCCTATATACCCCCCCCCCCAAAAAAAAAACTTCGTTTTTGGGGGTATAATTAATAAATCTTTTGAACACACGTTTTTATCAGTCAACGACGTAGAAATACATTGCTATTTGTCCGCGCTTAGGTTCTTCACTATATATACGGAACTGTATACAAAGTATTTAAGCTAATCAACAATTGATATATTCCTTTGCATTATTATAAACGGTCAGATAACATGACAAACGGATTCTGTCAGATACTTAATATTGTGCATGTTTTGCTAATTCATTAAAAACCATACAACAAAATATTCTATTCGACAAGCTTGTATAGAGATAACACTTCACTTCTTTTACGAAATAAACATAGCATGACGTGCAGAATTATTACAAATCATATAGTGTGTTCCCTTGAATTTTATTTAGCTTTTAACATTCAAAACGATCAGAGTTAATGGTTGATCTCACATGCCTATTTGTATCAAATGTTCCTTGTTATTGCTTTATTGTTAGACTACATTAACACATTAGAATAAGCATAAAGGCAAACATAAGATCAAAAGAGCTTAATTCCCAGAATAATTATAAACACGTTTGTTATACAATACAAATTTATGACCTGCAAACATATATAATTGTTTTGACACATCGAGACACATCGGGTTCGATAAGCAATTCCAGAGTATTTATTGCGATATTGACTTCCTCTCCTGATGTCGATTGTTAGCTAACATAGTTTATCATACAATACTGGTTATGAAAGTGAACATACACAACTCGCCCTTATGACATTTGAAGCTTGAAAATAGGCCTTCATTTGTCTGCTTTTTAAAAACAATGACTTTGCACCCTTTACGTTTCAGACTGATTTTTTGCTAAATATAATATTAATGGCAATTTGTCATTATCGTTTCATTACTGTATAAGTGGATATTTTTGCGTTACAAAAATTTTGCAAATGTCAAAAAGTGGACCTTTTACACCTTAACTTACTCTTAACACCTTTATTATTTACATAAGTGTTTGTAATATACAGTGTAAGTTTGATAATGGACCTCTATGTCATATTTTAAAACATTCTTTTGTTATATGAATAACCTTTTGTGTTATTAACACATATATTATTTCATTTATATTCTAGTGTATAATCATAGGGAAAACTTGCATACATATGTAGAATATAATTATTATATTCAAAGTGTATCTAGGACAATGCTTGTTACATAATTGTTGATCCAAAAGTTCTCATAATTTCAATTTACTTAAACTATTATTATTTGTTGATTTGTGTTACGTGGAATGTTAAAGAATCAATAAAGCCAAACTTCTATCGCGTGCTTGACTATGACTTAAATTATATTAACATATTTCTTCTCTTTTCTAATCAGTTGTTTTATCATTTAGTTATTATTGTTTTACTGGTCCCCATTGTTGATAATCTTTTATCTGTTAAATTTTATTTTATAAATCCAC
Organism: Ruditapes philippinarum; assembly: GCF_026571515.1. Taxonomy (NCBI): domain Eukaryota; kingdom Metazoa; phylum Mollusca; class Bivalvia; order Venerida; family Veneridae; genus Ruditapes; species Ruditapes philippinarum. The sequence goes on along the minus strand of NW_026860722.1, from coordinate 17,246 downwards.
TGAAAAAATAATCTGATTGATTTCAGTACTGTGCATATTTGATGACGGTCCTGATAAAAAAATTTGTTCATTGAACGTTATATACTGTTTTATGAAGAGTTCGTAAAGAGCTACTGATATTGTTAAGAGACATATAGAAATGCACGCTATTTTCGATACTTTAACTGTAAATTGCAATGTGACCGTTATTGGTTAAAAAAACAACATTTTAATTTCTTAAATTGTTCGACATATTAAACACCTTTCACCTTCACCATATAACAGCACAATAATTTTCTGGACACTTTGTCGAAATGTATCGGTGAATCCAAGATATAGCCCAATATTCCGGCCACAATTCAAAATGTTGAATAAAGGTCAATTAAATCATTTGCATTTTCTTAGTTTAAACATAATTATTTAGCTCGATTAGGAAACAAGCTGCTGCATCTTATATTTATCATTTTCGAGTCCGATTTCTGGTACTAACCAGTACTGGTGTCATATAAGAAAGCATGGTCGTGACCCGAGTAGGTCTCGAACCAGTAATTCCTAGGTTGAGGGGCATATACCTTAACCACTAGGCCGTAAGAAACGTTCGTGTGTAACTTCCGCTATTTCATTAATTAAATGGTATTTTTTAATATGTGAATGAAATAAAAAAATTATGAAGGGAGAACTTTATGCTTCATATTCCAGTCTATCCACGATGGCTGATAAGTTAAATTCACGATAAATTTACGGTTTCAATTTTACGAATTCTTCAGCAGTAGCAAATCTTTGCACTAAGGGCTTGAATATGCCAATGTCCTGTAAACAGTCCTACGCCAATAGTGATGAACATGCAAATTGTTTGCCAATCGAATCATTGTCTTTGACTTGATTTGACTCTATTATATACTATTATATATAATCAAAATGGACATTTTAATTAAAATCAGTCTTCAAAAAAGAAGAAACACGTGTTTACAAGAGAGACATTGAAATACGACTGAATTTAAGCAATGTGTAATACAACGCAATTACAGTAAATCAAGGAACATACTAATAAGACAGATATAATCTATCTAAGTAATAAAATTGATCATTATTTTAGAATGTTGGAATCATGTTCTAACATATTGTATATTTAATTTTAAGAAGTTCAATAGTTCAAACCGTTTGTTTATGTAAAAATATGAAAGCCACCTGGCGATATGGACTCCCACAAACAATTCTGCAGCATTTTCATTTTCATTACGTATTTATCATGGAAAGAAGTGAAAAACTTGTGATGTCTCCCACCTGTTTGGCAAAAGGATTGATGGGATCTATAATTTAGTTTGACTTTAAGTTTGATATGTTGAGTTTGATGTTTGTTTGAAACCACCTTGATTTAAAAATGTTTTACACATTTTTTCCGGGTTCGTCCCAGCATATTTAGTTTTGAAAATAGAATTGCCCTTATGAATGAGAGATACTTTACTATTTCATTATATCTCACGAACAGACTGATATAACCGAGATTACAATTTTCATGGAGTTACATTTTTTGTTTGCTTCGGGGGAATCTTCCAAAAAGAAATATTTCGGTTGCAAATAAGATTTCTTGATTTATTTTCATTATCAATATGGGTAGTATTACATGCCCATACGATCTTAGCAAACTACTTTACTTTTTTTCTCAATATTTCTCATTCTTTTTTCTTTCTTTTACCGGCCAATGTCTTTGTAGGGATTTCTCACCTCATTATCTACGCATGCCAGGAATAACCTAATGTCCATTGATATTGTTGTATATAGGGTGAGAATAGGTCTTTTCTCTGCTCTTCACTGGAAACTTAAAGGTTTATCTCGATTTTCAAAATTTGAAACACTGCTGTGGTTATCCTTTCTGATCATCTTATGTGGTGATGTGCATCCTAACCCAGGGCCTGAATCAACAACATCCACGTCTGAGTCCACAACTACAAACGCATCAAATTTTCATGACACTTTTGCTAATAATTTAACAATTGTTCATTACAATGTCCAGAGTTTTCTAAGCAAAAAAGACATTTTTTTTACTGAGCAATCTCATTTTGGGCTTTTTGTTTTACTAACCCATGGTTAAGCCCAATTAAACTTCCCCTAACTTTTTGAAAAAATTTAAACACCCCCAAAAAAGACAAACCCCTGAAAATTTATGGGGAATTCTTTTTTTTTCGAAAAAAAGCAAAAAATTTTGAAAAAAGAAGATTGTTTTAAAATTCCCCCAACCCGAAGGGATTTTGGATTAAAATTTAAAACTTAAGAAAAAAAAATTTCCTTGGACATTTTGCCCCCCAAAATCCCCCCCAAAAAATTCCAAAATTTGAAATTTAAAATTGGAAATTGGCTAAAAAAATACTAAAAAGATATTATTGTTAAAGGTGCCCTTTAAACCCCTTTGATAAAAAAAAATTTAAATCAAAAAAAAAAATTGAAAAACTTTTGCAGGGAAGAAGGGCCCTTTTCAGCGGGATAACTAAACCAATTCACTTTCCGAATCTTCAAGTTCTATCTGGGGATCTTTTTTCCTTTTCCGCCCGAATTTTGCTTTTTTTTGGATTTGGTAAACCCCTTCTTGTTTAAAAACTTTCGTTCCCCATGTTTTTTTCTGCTGCTTTAAGTATACAAAAAATAATTTAATTTTTTAAAAAAGGATAAAAATGGCAATTTAAAAAGGGGAAAATTAAATAATTTTAGAAAAAAAGTTTTTAACCCTTTGACGGGGAACATTTAAAAAACATAACATTTTTAAACCCAATTGCATTTAATATTACAACGAAACAAATTTTACCTTTTCTCAAAAAAACCTTTCCCCTAACAAACATTTTAAAATTTAGAAAAACAGTTTCCCCCTGGGGGCAAAATTGAAAAAAAAAATACTTTCAAAAACCCCGCAAAAGAGCATACAAAAAAGTTTAAAAAAAACCCAATTTAAAATCTTTGGGGTTTTTATAAGCATTTAAAAGAAAAAAAACAACAAACTTTTAGAAATGAAACGCCCCAGTCCAAAAAGCAAATTTTGCGGGGAAAGGGTTTAAAATTTTAAAACAACTCATCATCTTTTTTGGGAAAAATTAAAAAAAAAATTACCAAAAAAACAAAAATACCATTTCATAACAACGAAAAAATTTTACACAAAAACTTGCAAACCAAATTTTAATAACTTTTTTAAATCAAAAAAACTGTATTTGTGATAACAACAAAAAACCCCCAGAAAAACACAAACTGTTCAAAAACATTGAAAAAAAAAAATTTAAAACCCCCATAAAAAGGCCCGGCATCAATATTTAAAATTAAGCGTGGGGAAAACGGTGGGTTTCCGCCCCTAAATAAAAAATTTTAAATTTCCTAAAAAAAAACTCTTCAAGAACTTGGGCTGGAAACCCTTAGTTTATTTAATCATTCTTTACAGTTCTGGTAAAGTTCCTTCAAGGGTGGAAATTAGCTCATGGTATGGCTGTGTAAAAAAAGGAGATCCTTCAAAATTTTTCTTAATTATAGGACCAAATCCTCACTTTCTTGCTTCTTAATCAAAAGTAATGGAAAAAATTATTCCCACACATGTTTACAAATCTTTTCTTTGATAAACAACACTATTACTTCACTCCGGTCGGATTTGTTTTGCCAAAGATTCTTTACTGGTAAATCCCAATCTTCAAATTATCATACTTTCTGTTCAGCTTCTTGAATGAAAGGCAAGAAGTCTAGAGCGGTATTTTGTTTGGATATTTAAAAGTTTTTGATCGGGTCTGGCACAAAGGGGTCTAATAAATAAATTATCTCTAAACAGGTTATTTCCTGGGTAACTTCTTGAATGGTTTAAAGACTGATTTTCATCTGAATCGACAAAAACGAGTTGTTACTTTCTGGAATTCTTTCAGACTTCAGCCACTTAATTATATCAAGGCTGGTTTTCCCAAAGGTCAATATTGGGGAAACTCTTCTGTTTTATTTTATAATTTGGACATTGCTTTGACATACATAATCATTTAGACTGTTTCTGATGGAACACATCTTCTTATTCTTATCGTTGAAAACCCTTCCCACGCCGCCTGGCTCGAATATGACCTTCAAACTTATAAAAGGTTAATTGGGGCAGATATTTTGGCTTGTCAAGTTCAATCCGAAGAAAACGAATTCTTCTTTAATAAAAAAACTTCCGTTCACTAAATATCAATCCCACCTTTTTTTGAATAATATTTACAAATTCTGAAGTAGAATTTTCCCATAAAACTCTTGGAGTTCGTTTCCCCCAAAACGGTTTCCTGGTGTGAACCCAACATTAATATTAAACAAAGCATTGGATAAGAATATAAATTAGCGAAACCTTAAATTTTTACCCCCAGACAAGAAGTCCCAGAAAACTATTTACTTATCTCCTTTATTAGGCAAATATTGGGAGTATTGGCAAAGTCGTATGGGGAAATTGAACACAAAAAGAGGAAAACTTGAATTTGGAAAAGATACAGTTGGAAGCAGCTTTCATATCTGGGAGCCACCCAAATTATTACTGATTCAAATTTGTAAAGAAACTGGTCTTGAAAACTTTAAAATCTTAAAGGCTTTAAAACAAATTAATGTTAAAAATGAAAAAACTTCCCCTGGTAAACCATTTTACCTTCTATAGTCCCTGAATGTTGATGATGGGTCAACCTTATATATCTTAGAAATTTGGGCCATTTAATACCAGAACATACATTGTAATTTCAATTTCTTTCTCTAAATTCTTTTTCTTTCATGTGCTAGTCAGTGAAATGGAAACCAACTACCTGTGGAAGTCAGAAATTCAGAAAGCATCGGCATATTTAAGAAAAAACTAAAATTCTACACTTTCAAAGTACCTATATACTATTATCACGGTAACCGTAAGTCCCAAATCTTACCACACACGACTTAGAACCATTGCAGCATTCTAAAGGAAGATCTTCTTCTCTAAAAACATAATTGATGGACCCCTTCTGTCAGTGCGGTGAGATTGAAGATTCATGTCACTTTTTTTTTAATTGTAATCAATTTTCCCGCCAGAGAGCCATATTCAAGGAACAGCTTCAACAAATAACAACAGTTACATTGTCAACTATACTGTATGGCGATAGAGGTCTCAGCGATGAAACAAAATGCAAAAATATTTGATCTTGTACATGAATGTATCTCTAGCACACAGCGGTTTTGTCTTGCCTAACTCCTTACATTAATTCATAAAACAATATAAATGGTTGTACTTACGAAGCGTTTTTCACGTGCTTTCATAATTCAACATTCTTTTTAATTCATCCTATACTATATTATTATGATTATAATTTGTCTCTTATTTAACAATAATAATAAGATACTAGGTCTTATATCCAGGATTTAAATACTCCGATAACCACAAAAATAATTCAAATAATTTATATTGACACATAAGTAAATTTCCTTTTCTTATATAAAAAATTATCACAGATATCTGCTGTGCAAAACTGACCTATCATCCCAATCAAAGACAATGGCCACTTCTCGTTCTCTGAGTTCTATAACTATCCTTCTATATATGTTTCTTTCTTTACTATAATTCTTGAGTGTTCTCATCAAAAGTTCAAACTATTTGTTCAGACTAAAGATCGAGCTTTTTTTTCCCCTTCCCGTACCCTCTTTATATATAATCGCACATTTGTTGTAATTCTCATTTTTTCGTCGTTTGTTGTATTTTCATTACTTATCTCACTCTTTCTAGGCGTAATAATATAATTATTTCATGTTAGTAACTAGTATACTTACAAGTACGTGTTGTTACAATGCAATTTGCTTTATTTTTACAATTTACAGGAAAGAAATCTACATAAGTCTTTGACTTCCTTTTCAATCCTGTTTATATAATGTTGTTGTATCATAATTGTATATGTTTGTATTATATGAAATAAATACTGTTTAAACCAAATAAGATTTCAATACTTCAGTTCAAAATATTGCTGAATTGCTGTACATGACTCTAATCATTTCTATTGATATCCATCAATTACTAAATAACGTTCAATATTTTAATACATATATATGATATTGTATCGTTCCTCATTTACATGGGTTATTATTTTTATTATGATTATTTATCTCTCATTACAATTGTACTGTATTCTCAGTAATGATCTTTCTGTTTTGAAATAAATATATCAAGATTTATAAATATTTCATATGAAAAATACACATAAGATAGTCGTCATATGATAAATATATCAAATAGAATCGACAAAAAAGCTTTTTCTTGTTTCCTGTTTCAGACTTAAATTTCTATAGGTCTATAGGTTGATTTAGATGTCATTATAAATCTATAATAGATCTGGGATCATATTAAAAAAATAGTGTTATTTTATTTTTATATTTTTATTTATTTATTTATTTTATTTGGTTATGTTATGATCCTTTTTTAAATGATTTCAATTGATAATAAGGTTCTGTGTGAAACAAAGGATTGACAATCACACATACTTAATTGTGAGCGTATTACGATCATGGTTCTTGTTAATGCACTATGTGCCATTTTATGATCTGCATTGGGAAAAACAACAAAACAATCCGCAATCTTAAATGTTTCCTATTCTAAATATGATAAAGGGTTGTACTCTCTCGTTCAGTGAGAAAGCATATACATACACTTTATACTATTTCAGAGGGAAAAAATAATTACTTTTTACGAAAGTGAAACTGCTTGTTTGAACATCAGATATTCACGTGATTTATTTTTATTAAAAAAAAACCAGGAACTATCGTAAGTATGGATTCTTCATAAGAATATGCGTAGTCAGCGTTTTATCCTGAAAAAAAAAATCATGAAATATTACAACTGTAAACTTAAAGGCAGAAAAACGCGAACCGTCGTTTTTATTTGTTTTCTGTCTGACGCAAATCATAAAAAGTTCACTTCGGATGGCACTGTGAGTATTATATTATAAATATTTTATGCTCTATCATTTATTTAATGTTAAACTTAACTAATATGATAAATGTATAAGCGTAAGATATTTTGCAACTAATTTGAATAATAAATTTTAAGTAAAACACATTTAGTATATAAATAAGTTATATAAATTCTATTAAAAATAAGCCATGCATAAAAATTCAAACGGTAACCATAATTGATTTTAAATTACGGAAGCTATTTTCATATTGTATTCTTAACACGATTTGCAAGCTCATGATTATTAAAAATCCCATTCATCAAAACTCTTTAATTGTTTGTAAGAACCTTGTATAATATTATCATTGTAGAAACATTATTATATAAATATTAATTTAAAATGACCCCCAATCCCAGGGCTTCCATATATACACGAGTAAAGCAGCTCCTTTTCTACCACAAATAAGAGTTTTCACACAGATAAAAAAGAAAAACAACAGTTGTTCTCATAAATTTCAATACCTTTAGTTTTGGTGTTTTCATAGTTTGATCATTTGCCAGTTTTTAATGACCGGGCACAAACTCGGGATTATGGATAAATGTTCATTCGAACAAAAGCTATATAATTAATTGAAAAAATTACACACAAAAATTATTCCAAGAGCAAAACCAGATGCACTCAAACATGTAAATATTGTTTTCACTGCAATCTGATAGCATTTATTCACATGATCATTATACGTGTGGTCTTTCTTATCTCATGTCCGCTTGCCAAACAAGAACATTTGATTGAGCTCTCCGGGGCTACAGTTCTGTTGAAAGATGTATGGTGGTTGTGTTATTATTAATATTACAAACATGTCTCAATAAGAGGGGGCATGAAAGAATGCCTGTGCGGTTTATTTGTTTTTGAATTAAGACACGTTTTATCGTAATATGTTAATCGTTTTTTTACTTAATTTTGCGATACATAAGTCATATAAATATCTACGTTTATAAATATAAATATAAAATAGTTTACATTTTCATCGCAATACCATGTTGAATATGTATATCACTTGTCTCTATCTAACACTAGCAAAATAATAAACATGTGCCGAATTCATATAAACTATCAGAAAAACAGTTAACTGTTGGTCATTAATCACAGAATATATCTGAATCATCTTACAAGATGTTTTACTTTTTGCTTATTAAATATTTGAAAATGTTAGACAAATAGAACTTGCGTCTATCAGACCACACAGCTAGTGTTAGTGTATTAATTTTCATAAAAGTTCTGGGCCGCTTTGAAATCTGCAGACACGTTATACTTTGTCAATATCTGTTTGTATTTAGAAAAATGTGTTTCTGTTTAAATTTTGTTAAAATTGTGCATAAAGCTATATAATATCATCAAGCCGAGTGTCTAGGAGTATTGTCCTCGAGTGTGTTCATTTTTGACACTATTAGACGCACATATTATATTTACTTCCAATATATACTTTTCTTTAATATTAAAAGTCACGACATGCAGCATATAAACAACCTTTAATAGCTGCACACTTTTCATACCTTAAGCTGACATGTCTGAAGTCGGTTTAAACTGTGCCGAGATTTTAGGCACCACTGAAACACTAATATTACCTGTCACAGTTCGTCATTTACCTTAAAAGCGGAGTATTTTTACTAACCTTTAATATATACTCTTATTTCAAAGTTTGCGTCAAGTACCATTTTACTTTCAGCAATAAAACTGTTATATAAGTATGTATAATATGTAATTTTGTATGCCGACACTAAAATTTGCAAAATGTAATAGTTAATTATATCAATATATAAAGGAAATAATATATACTTGCATTTGAATGCACAGTGAGCAGGCAAGCTTAATGACAAACTTCCGAATCCGATCCTGGAACTGCCGTCACAAAAGTCTTGTGATACCGAACTTACAGGTTTTCCTTAAAATAAATATTTTTTTTACCTTTTGTCTTGTTGTTGAACCGGGGATATTTCCATCATCAGAGTAACACCTGTCCATTACATTCTTTCCTTTTAATGTATGTAAAATAAATACTCCGGATTTCAATTACGGACTTAACATGTTTTTCTTTCATCACCAGAATTACAGACATTACAGTTCCGTTAAACACGTTGCCAGATTATATGCGAAGTCATAATTTGTTACGTACATGTATGTATCATGATAAATAAAAAACTAGAAAATTTTAACGCACGCAACATTTCTTATTCTTAGATTCGAGATCGCCAGGTGGTTAATCGATTTTAATTTGAAAAAGAACAAAGTTATTTGAATTCTTACAAAACATTAACTTAAGATTAAATAACAAATCTACAAAATTCACACACCAGCCGACGATCTGCCGTTTTAATTAACCAAACACGTGTTTCCCTATCGTTTAAAGAAAGCTACAAGTATATATATATATAGTATCGTAACGTTTGAATTTACCATCCAACTTTTCAAAAGATACTTCCATTGACTATTACTGTTATACAATTATTATATAAATAACACATGGGTTTGTGGGTAAAAGTAAAACGTCACCCCGAGAAAAATACTGTTACCCTCGACTAAAGCCTCGGGTAACAGTATTTTTCTCGGGATGATATTTACACTAAAACCTCGGGTAACAGTTTTTTTTCTCGGGATGATATTTTTACTGTTACCCACAAACCCATGTGTTATTTATTTTATTACCCCGAACAAATACTGTGATGATTTGAATATATGTCAATTAAATCTAACCGTTACAAAATTAAACCAAGAGGTGTATACCGTAGGCCTACTTGAAAAATATTTTTGTTTATTCTTTAAGCAAGTGATGATATCTACCAGTCATAAACATACCATAAGCTGTGTTTTATTTAGAAAACTAAACACAAACTCATTTATACGGTTATGATCAGTGAAATCAGATCCTTCTGTATTTCGCATGTTTTCACATATGTATTTTCAAAATAACGGTGATATTCTTTGTATGTCCAGCATATCTGTACTGTTTCACTGATTAAAATTGTTAAATAATCCTTACTCATGTTCCAGTTTGACTCATATATATTCACATTGCAATTACTTCAGGTGAAAACGGATTTTTTATTTTTCGACTATTCAAAAAAAGATATTTTATACGTGAAAAGCACTCCACGGTGCAAGCAACTAAATTTTATGGGTGTTTATAGTAACTCTGGTGATGCCCTATTGTGGTAAACCTCCAAAATAACAATAAATAGAGAGAAAAGTGGCGGCCATTTTATTTCCTGTTATTTTGAAAATAGACCACGTGACCAGATTTTATACTGTACTGTTAAAAAGTACTGTTACCCCTGTAACAGTATAAATTTCTTGGTCACGTGGTACACTTGCATTAACAGTAAGAATAACTCCCAGGGGCCAATGGGAAATTAACATTACGAAAAAAGTGAGGGGTAGAAAAAACTTATGGTTATTTGAGATGTAGATATAAAATCATGAAAAAAATATTAATAAGGACAAAGGCATCACAAATCACAGCTGGCACTACGTGGGTACGGCGATGAACGAATTTTTTGTTTTCGTTAATGTCTTAATATTCATTTAAGTAGTGCCTTTCTACGAAATGTCCAACAGTACCATATCTACAATACATATCTACACTACCAAAAATCGTAATTGTCCACTGATAATTTGATACAGAAATATAAATGACATACTGTGCCTATTGATTAAGCTGCTGGTATTGGCAACTTCAATAAGAAATGTATACGTATTTTTGTAATTTAAAAGCAATGAGTAGGGCAGGAAAAGATGTCATGGAAAGTGCATTGTAATATCATTTTATATAGCTTCGTTCTGAATGATGCGCTCGTAGTCTATAATTTGAGACTCTCGAAGCTTACGAATTTGGACGCTGCGGCAAAAAAAGTAAATTGAAAACAGCAGCATTTTTTTTCAGTTCGAGAATGAATCATCATATCGGAATTAAGAGTTCAGTTACAATAACAGATGAACTTATCTTTCTTCTGATTTGTAATATTTGAAATATGATATGCAAGATAACGTATGCAAACTGATTCTTTATATTAATCCTGTTGGAGAGTTCAACTTAACAATATTGATTTTAAGTCAAAAACAATTCTGAAATTTTCTTCTTTTAAACATTTTATGTTGAAGCCTTAACACCAGTATAACAATAATTTTGTTCCGACACATCAATCATAAAATTGTGTTTGCTTAAGTCGCGAATCAATTTTCTTCGCCAACGACATGTGATATTTATCTTAATTACGCACGCATAATTTCCCTTTTTAGACATTTCAATCCATGTTTAGTGCACTCGTTATAGTATGGATCATATGTTTTACAAGTGATACAATATGTACACGACGGCGTCCGTCTAGATTTGAAGATATAAAAAAGTACACAGGTATCAAGACACAACAATGAGAGTAAATCATTTTCATAAATTAATTGATATCTGTTATTCAAAAAAAAATGTATTCGTGAAAAAAGCAACAGTTTGTCTTACTAGAACTATCGTCATTATCTTCATAACCTGAGAGTTTTGTGTTCATAATTTGATCGTTTGCCAGTCCTAAATGGCCTTGCACAAACTCGGTTGTGGGGGTATTGATAAATGTTCATTTGAAAGCAATGTAAACAATTAAGTGATTTTAACAAAAATACCTTTGCCAAAGCAAAGCAAAAGGCATGCTTTGTTATGTATCAATGCTTCCATGTAAATACTATTTTCGTTGCTTGCTACCCGATTTCATTTATGCACGTGTACATTACATGTGTGGTCTTTCTTATCTCATGTCCGCCTGTCAGAGAAATAAATTTAATTTAGTTCCCCAGAAGTAAAGATAATTTGAAAGATGTTTATGATATTATGCTTTATATCTTAACATACCCTGATATTAGGTGCTAGTGATATGATAATTACATAGATATAGTTGTATGAATTATAAGAGTATATAAGTATACACATACGTACTACTTTCTTTCTAAGCCAGTCACTATTATATCTTAATACGTAAACCTTTGTTTTCCCTATCTTTGCAATTCATTAATTAGAATAAATAAAACTAAATATACATCGCATGTCTACCAATACCGATCGTGTGCCCGGTTTGAAATGATAATTCACGTACCAATGTGGAAATATATGTATGAAAATACTATTATAAATAAAAAAGGTTATCAAAACACTGAGTTATCTACTTTGTACGAGCGGTGCATGGTCCTCGAATGGCCCCCGGTGGTAATAATGTGCTCCTAAAATGCATAATCTAGCCAGAGTTTGAGATATTTTCATTCCCGCCCTATTAAAACTTTCGGTTCAGGTTGTCAGTTTTTAGACAAACACGGCTTGCAACGAAATAGATTCTGTAAAATAAAAGCTAAATAGAGCAGTAAATATTTGTATTATTCCAATTATTCACAATGTTTTATTCATACGGCGTTTACCATTGAACCTTCAATGCGACACGTACCTGTCATTCTATAATCCTCAAGTAAAATAATGCGTTTGCCCAAACAAGAAAGCCATGGAAGGAAATTTAAACCGGGATCAATGATAATAAAACATACTGTTGAGGTTTTGAAATTATGAAGGTGGTTATGAATGTTATGGAGTCTGCTTTATAAAGTCTAGCTTTACTATTATATCAAATCATTATATATTGTAACATAAGCATCGACAGTATCACTAGAACAAGTGTGGAATATATTTTCATTCATAAATAAAAGATGTACTAACTGTTTATAGATTTTTTTTCGCAATGCCATATTGTATTTCACTTGAAATTCATCGAATTCATATAAACTATCAGGAGAACAGTAAATTGATGGTCATTAATCACAGAATATATCTGAATCACCTTACAAGATTATTTTACATTTTGTTTATTAAATATTTGAAAATGCTAGACAGATACATGATATACGCCTATTAGACCTCACAACGAGACAGTTAATATATTATTAATTTTCATAAAAGTTCTTGGCTGTTTAAAAAATGCTATGCATATAGAACTTATTTGTATCGGCCTTTTTGTTCTTTTCTTTGTTTTTCTGTGCAGAATCTGGTTTCTCTTAAAGTTTTATTTTTGTAAGCTGAACTTTTTGAAAGGTTTGTTATATCTGAAGTCGATTTAAACATCTTTTGTAGCTGAGACTTTCAATCTATCAAAACATTTAATATAGGCTTCTATTACAAATTTAAAATAACAATATAAAGTGGCATTATGCCCATCCAAGGATATATAACAAGTGATCGGATAAAAGTCAAAATATATTCAATTTGATATTCTACCATATAATTCCTTTCAATTTTATAATGTTGGCAGTCTTTTAGGCATATTTGTACTTAATCCTAAACATTTTCCGATATCAGCTGTTGGTCAGTTACATGTACCATTTCATCAGTCAATATATAATCAATTCAGCTCATTTTGACAATGAAAATATTAGCATAATCTCACTATATAACTTTTACACACATTACTGCACCTTTATGGCGACAGACGAGTTTCAAAACGAGTTGTAAATTTTACCAGTTAATATACAAGTAGCTGTATTCTTGCATTTGAATGCTCAATGTAGAGTGAACATGTACTCGCGCCCATCGAAACAGTTTAGAATCCGAGTCTAGAAGATAAATGGGCGAATAGTTTTTCCGCAAGGAACAACGGTTTAACCCTGGTGGTGTTTCCATCTGTTCCTTTGATTACTAGTCTGACGCGTTAACCAATAAGCATCGCAGCCTCTTATATTAATTCTTTTTTACTTTTTATTTGCATCATTCTTATTGATCTTGTGTCTTCTTGTTGAAACGGAATGTATCTATCTTGAAAGTAACAACTCTTAGTGTCATTTTTTCCTCCGCACTTATGTGTAATAATACCCTGATCTCTATTACAAACAAAGCATGATTTGTTTGCATGATCAGAACTACAGACATTACCGTCCCGTTAAAATCGTTTCCAAATTATATACGAAATTATAAACGGATACGTTTCTATCATGATAAATGCGAAATTAGAATTTCCTTTTTAACACACACAACATTTTCCGTTTCTTAGATTCCAGATCGTCAGGTGGTTAATCAAAGGGTCAACTTTTTTTTCTTTCTTTTTTTCTTTTAACATTATTTATGTATCTCTCATGTCCCATTTGGAAAGAAAAAAGTGTTTAATTTTGATTTTTTAATTTATATACTAGGTATTTATTGGCTAAATTATGCTAAATCTAGTAATAAATATGGTACCTGATATTTTCAAAGTGTAATATAATCAAAACTAGACGGTAAAAGTATTTCATATTTTACAAGATCAACCAATATCCTTTTTTTAAAAATTTAGGGAAACTTTGAAAACAGGCACTCATTTGGGTAAATTTTAAGAATTTTTTAAATTAGGCTCCCTAAGTAGAAAAATGGTCAGACTCGTGGTAAAAATGGGTGGGGTAGGGTAACATTTTTATACAGATTTCATAAATTTTAAGTAGAAACCATAATTTAGCTTATTTGGATTGTTAGCTGAATGGTACTATTTGTTTCTTACCAAAAATTAATGAGAAAACATTTTTCATTAGAATGTTATTGCAGATTATTTAAAGGTTCCTACTTTCTAAAAAAGGGCCCCCATAACATCCTAGCTTGAGTTCAGAAAAGTGGCCATAACTTGATTTCCGTACGGTAAACATTGTTTAAATTTTGCATACAGGTGTACTTTAAGGTATACATCTGACTTATGATGTCATTTTTTTAGTTCCTGATAGTGCCCATTAGGGTCCTAATACCTTAATGTCAATATCTTACTAGTAACTTGTTCATACCTAAAGTATGAAAACCATGTTCAAGAAGGAAGGTCGGCATTCATTGACCGCTATCCGGAGGACACACTGAAAATGATATTGTGAAATAATTCATCAGCGTCTATTAAAACAATTAAAAATACAATTGCTGCAGTTTGAAATGTTGAAGGATTGGTAATGATATTCTGAAACAATTTGTCAGCTACTGTTAACTAACGTTGCTGTTAGTTGTTGTATTGTTTAAGATATAAAATAGTGAAGAATAAAATGTTAGGACAAAGGCATGACAAAAATAGCGGGCACCCTGCAAAAGTTTATATACCATTTAACGTTGAATGAGTTTTTGTTAATGTCTTATTAAGTATATATTTAAAAACAGGCTGTCTTCGGAATTAACCAGAAGTCAAATATCTACAACATTGCTCTAAATCTTAATTGTCCATTGTTTAATTAAAAGAAAGAATAAATGACAGACAGTTCCTGTTAAGTAAGCTGCTGGTACTGGCACATTCCATAAGTTATGTTTACGTATTTGTACAAAACAATGCATATATTAAGAAAAAGTGTGGCTTTCGGAAACGCGTATAATATGTTATATAGCCTCTTTCTGTATGACTTTTGGTGTTCTATCTTTTAACAAATATGTTTACAGGATTGCTTATGTCCTCTTGCATTTTAACTTAGTAACTAACTTATATTCGTCCTTCCTTTTATTAATTATTTTCTTCTTTCCTCTTTCACTTAATTCTTTTGCCCACAACGCAGACTGAAATAGAATTGCTAGAATTAATTGCATAGATATAAGTCGTGCATGTAGTAATCCAAATATAATTACCTTAATTATTGCATTTCTGGTATCATTTAAAACGCATGTCCATTTCCAAAAACTTTCCTTTTCATGTTGCCGACGTTTTTAGACTGCATTGATAGACAACATAAAAGGGATTGAATAGTGTTTAAATATAAATTTTAGACAGAATACATAACTTTTCATCTTTGTTTACTTGAAACAGACATTTTGTAATGTTGTTTATACGTCCGATCCTGTTACAGAACATTAATTGTTCATTTCATTTTTTTTAAATAAAATGTATTTGCTTAAATTAAATAATATAAAGACAATTTAGGAATGGAAGGTTTCAGAGTTAATCTGATGTGTCGTCATGTTTCATATTCTTATAAGGATTATCAGATCATGTCTACATTGTATAGTCAAAATAATATAGAGAAAAAAAACAGAATTCCTAACGAAAGCTCGATACGGCTAAATTGAAACTGTTGCAGGCTCGGTTTGATTGAGCCTGTTCATGGTACTTGAAAGTCACCGCCCATACCAACATTTAAACACGAATATTGTGAAATTTTGAATTTAGAAACATCCGCAGATGTGTTCATACGGCGATTATCATGGAACCTTCAATTTGAAATGGTCGTGTCATTACATGAAAAGCGGTGTATTGTCGCCAAGTAAAAGAATGCGTGTGCCTTAAACGGGAAAATGATGGACAGAACTGAATAAAGTGGCATTTTGAAAGGTCTAAGATTTTGAAGTCTGCATATCACAGACAAGACGTCAACAGACAACAGACAAAATTAAAAAGCAGGCAAGATATCCCTAAGGGTCTTTTCATTGGATATTGCCAAGTGGTCAATGGATTTTAATTTGAAAATGAACAAAGTTATTGGAATGCATACAAAACATTTAGAACAAATAAAAAATCTACAAAAACCACGCATCATCCAACCGTCTAACGTTTTAATTAACCAATCAGGTGTTACCTCCTTTTAAAGAACACATTGTAAGTATATAAATGCATTGGCAGTAGATATATTTCGAATTTCTGTGTATGAACAGTAACCAATTTAATATTTTTGTCTTCGTTTTGTTAAATATAGTTATTTGTTTTAAGTCAAAATCATTCCTCAAACTTTCTTGAGGAAGACTATTTTAAGCATTTTATGTGGAAGCCTTAACACTAGTACAACAATACATTTCTTTCCGACGCATCATGCATAACATTTGTTTTGCTTAAGTCGCAAATCAATTTTCTTCGCCCACAACTTTTAAAAAAGTGATATTTATTTTAATTACGGCACGCAGAATTTCCCATTTCTCGACATTTCTGTCCATGTTTTGTGCAGTTTCAGATGGAGCAGACTCGTTATAGTATGACTCATAAGTTGAACAAGTGATACAATATGTATACGACAGCGTCCGTCTAGACTAGAGGTTAAAACAATGTTCATTGGTAACAATTTACATTCCTAGAATTAAATGTGTCCGCAACTGACTTTATGTGTTATATTTTTTGGTCCTTCGGGATCATTGAAGCACTATTAAGTGTTTAGAATTGAGTACCGCTCAAGCCGGTGCAAGGGGCGTGAGGGATATTGCACTTATTCGTTATTCCTAATGTACAGACTCAATCAACCCGAGTCTGCAATGTGCATGTAATATACTTCCGAGGGATCACTTTGTTTCCAAATTTTTATACTTCGCAACAGCGGGTGTCCAGTGCTGTGTGACAGCTGTAAAAAATTTGCCCCGTACTTCACTTCAGTGTTGTTATATTTTCTGGGTTTTAC
>NW_026860721.1:0-62186 GCF_026571515.1 Ruditapes philippinarum | reverse complement strand
CCATCATGTGTTTGAGTGCCTTCTGCTTTACGCCTTTGTTGTACAAGTACATAGAGATTTTTTTAATTTAATGTTTTGATTTGTGTAAATTGGGAAAAGAATTAAAAGCATTTTGGGGAAAAATAGATTTTTGCTATTAGGAACATGTCAGTTTAGCAGACCCACCAAAAGCAGAAAAATAATGTTAATAACTGGATGATTTAGTTTTAATGAATGTGTAAAAAACTAGAATTAACACTATGATCAAAAAACATTGTAAATATATTTATCAGGTAAGCTGTTACATGTATGATGTTATCTTTAAAGAAACATTTCTGCATGTCATAGAATGGTAAAATATGTTTTCCTATTATAGGAGATATGTCAGGATCTGATGTGTCCGACACCAGCGATGATGATGATACTAGCAAATCTGATGAACCAGTCATTAACAATGATGATGACAGTGATGATGAAGATGAGGATGATTTCCCTATGTCATCCGATGAAGAAATCTGCTCGACAAATATAACCAAATTTCTTGAACAGAAAAATAAGAAAGAAATTGAAGAACTGAAAAAGAAAGCAGCCGATTTAGCTATGTCAAAGCAAAAACAAAAGCATGTGAAAAACTTTCCGGACGATGATGATAGCAAAATGACTGATCTTAAAGATAAAAGTGGAAAGAAATCTAACATTGGAAAGGAACCTGAAAAGAAAGTTAAAGCTAAAAAGGACCAAAAACAAATTGAAAATGAAAAGTTAAATGGTAAAGAAAATGTCAAAAAGTCAAGCAAAGTTTTGAAAAAGAAAGAAGAATTAGAAGAGAGTAGTAGTGATGATAATGATGATGATTATGATGATGAGGATGTTGATGATATTGGAGAAGAATTTGATATGGATGCATCTGACAGTTCTGATGATGAAGGTGTACATAAACCACCGGCTGAATTAGAGGTGAGGATAATTACAGGATATTCATTATTAACAGTGGCAAGCCATGTCATCGGTTGAAATGCGGTGTAGATTTAAAGATCTCCCTTGGCCAAGTCAGTTGCTTTTGTTGGCACATCTGTTGCCTCTGATAAAAATGAAAATCCTGAGTTATATTTTGTTTTACATTTCACTTTCAATAGATGAAATTGTATGAATAATTTCATTTAGTCCTTCCATTTATCTGGAACTAAGCATTGCCATTGACGATTTAATGAAGAATTGAGATGACTTATGCACCACTTCCAGTTATTCAAATGTAATGTTGTAAATTGCTATTGCATGAATTAAGCTTATAATTCTGAATGCTAGTATTCTTATTCTTCAAATTCCGTCTGAGTAATCTGATAACAAAATAAGGCTTAAAATGCTTCACAATACGTTTTATGCTTCTTCACAAGCAAGCAAGTTTATTTCATAATCAAGCTCAAGCATATACATGTATTATATGATATTTTCAAAATGGAGCTGGGATGTAATTTACCAAGAAAAAAGCTTGTAATTCTCTAAAAGCAAGTTTATTGTTCCCCCACAATATTGTTTTTCCTAAAACTTTAACCTGCTGAATTTACTAGATGGACTTGATCTTCCTTTAGTTTTGGAACTGTCCATTATAAGTTATGGGGATATCAAGATGAAAATTTAAAGTAGGTCGACTAACAGTATAGAACCTGTTCAGACTGCACATATCTACAGGAAAACCTGGCTCTATACTGGTGGCGAGGGCATATCACCTTTGGTTTGATAAAATACTTTCCTCAATATGATTAGACATTCTGTTATATCTTTGTTGTCTAGGTGATGAGTGATAGTAATGACGAGGAAGAAGAAGATGATGAACCAGCCGAGAAGACAGCTAAGCAATCAGGAGGAAAAATACCAGTTACCATGGCAATGATAAAGGAGTGGACTCAGAGATTCAAGGTTTTATCCTTTGTTTATATAATGTTACATTTATGTTAATACTGTATTTTTATCAATGAAACCTAAACTTGTTTTACTTTGTCTTTCTTTATAAAAATGCACTTTTAATCTTACAAGAAGTACAATTTCTAAAAACTATGTAGACAACATTATTATTGCCCACAGCTGTGGGTTTGGATCCTGTCATGGGATTCTTTCAGGTGAAGAAGCTATCCAGCTAGCTTACGGAACGGTGGTGGTTCTACTCAGTTGCCCGTGCATGCCTGAAATAATGTACAGAAGCACATCTGAGGGTCTTCCTCCACTAGTAAAGCTGGAACGTTGCCATATGACCTAAACTGTGTTGGTGCGACATAAAATCCAATCAAACAAACAAATAAGATAAACAGAATAATTAAGGTTACTCAAAGTATTGAACTTTTTTCATGCATTAACATCTGCAGAAGCACAAAGACACATTTAAAGTCTGAGTTCTCATTGCTATTCTTGCATAAATGTATTCATCTAAATTGGTAATTAAACGTTTCATCATCTGTTTTTAGTCTGCTTTTGTGATCACTTTTCGTCTGGCGTCCGTCTTTAAACAACATCTCCTCATAAACCGTTAAGCCAATTTCATCCAAACTTCACAGGAATGTTCCTTTGGTAGTCAACTTTAAAAATTGTTCAAAGATTTTATTTTCAAGCAGAACTCTGGTTGCCATGGCAACTGAAAGAAAAAACTTAAAATATCTTCTTTAAGAAAAGGGAAAGAGGTAGAGCTTAAATATTAAGCATTAAACATCATCTAGCCAGTGTCTACCAAGTTTGTTCAAAGAAATGCCCTCGGGTCAAAATTGGCCCCGCCTGGGGAGGGGTCATTGATTTTCCTTATTTGTTTATAGTAAAAACTTATAAAAATCATCTTTAAAAAAAGCCAAATAGCTAGAGCTTAGATATTAAGCATGAAACATCCTCTAGTGGGTGTCTACCAAGTTTGTTCAAATAAAAGCCGGGGGTAAAAATTGGCCCAACCCCCAGGGGGTCATTGATTTACCTTATTTCAATTTGTATATAGTAAAAACTTAAAAATCTTCTTTTAAAAAACCAAAATACTAGAGATTAGATATTAAGCATAAAACATCTTCTTGTTGGTGTCTTCCAAGTTTGTTCAAATAAAAGTCCTGGGGTAAAAATTGGCCCCGCCCCGGGGGTCATTGTTTTTCCCTTTATGTATAAAGTTTAAACTTAAAAAATCTTCTTTTAAAAACTCCAAAGAGCTAGAGCTAAGATATTAAGCATGAAACATCTTCTAATTGGTGTCTACCAAGTTTGTTCAAATAAGGGCCCTTGGGTTAAAATTGGCCCTGCCTGTGGTCATTGATTTTCCTTATATGTGTATAGTTAAAACTTAAAAAATCTTATAAAAAACCCAAAGAGCTAGATTTTAGATACTAAGCATGAAATATCTTCTAGTGAGTAACCAAGTTTGTTCAAATTAAAGCCCTGGGATAAAAATTGGCCCCTCTGAGGGGGGGGGGGTTATTGTTTATATAGTAAAAACTTAAAAAATCTCTAAATAAAAACCTGAAAGAGCTAGAGGTTAGATATTTATCATGAAACATCTTCTAATGGGTGTCTACCAAGTTTGTTCAAATAAAAGCCCCTGGTTTAAAATTAGCCTTGGCCCAGGGGCCTATATACAGGTGAGTGATTTCAGGGCCATCATGGCCCTCTTGTTTGTATAAAGAAACCTTTGCTTGTACCAGTTTTGTTTTGACGACCAGGGCAGTCATTGATTTAAGCTTTTATTATATATAAAATATTAATATATATTATATATATTATTGCGTATAATAAATTTCTAATTACCTACCAGTTGGCCCAGATTCTTATGAGTTCATGTTTCAAAGAAAAAAAAATGCAATTGTAATCTTAATTTTTAACCAATAAAACTGGAAAATTTTTCTGCAGTATTAGGGTTAATGTTAAAGTCAAGTTATTTGATGTTTCATACAAGTAATTTTATATAACTATACAGGAGAAGCCATCACCTGCTTTGATTCATGAAGCCGTGTACGCATTTAAAGCAGCTGTACAACATACAGCCGTGACTGCTGTGTCTACAAAATACAAGGTGGAAGGCAGTAAAGGTTTGTCTTGTTTCATATTCCGATAAATAATTTTCTTAAGAAAATTTTCCATTTTTTCTTACCTTTATGAAGCAGTATCCAGGGCTTCCATTAAAGGAAGTTTGGGAGTCATTTCCTCTTTGATTTTGGCTTGTGACTTTCAAAATATAATGCTTTTCCTTCTTTACCTACATAATGTGACTTTCTGATGACATAAAGTTGTAAGTTTTGGTTTCAGCAAGGTTAAAAACACTGAGCAGTGTTTCTCAAGGTGTTTTGTATTCATTTTATTGTTGTTTCTGTGATGAAGGAATTTGACAGGTTATTTAGATGTAAACTGACGTTAAGAATGAATAAAGAAATATAATAATTGAACCTCAGCATGAAAAAATTAACCTTAACTTTCATTGAAATGTGATTTACCTTTGAAATGTTCAAGATAAATTGTGAATAATTAACAATCAGCAAATTTCAGAACTTTTCATTCATTTCTTGAGCTATTGAATTGAATGTATTTAAAGGAGAGGACTACCATGAGCTATTGTAGCTCTCGGTCAAATTCCTTTCTGCTTAAATTGTAAATAATTAACATGTATATATTACCTTGAATAAAAAATGTTTAAGAATTCAGTATGTAAATCTAAAAAATAAACTAATAAAGTAAAGGGTTCTTTTCTCATGCTGACAGTCAGTTATTTTGACATACCTTAAAATGTGGCTTTTTATGCAAGTTTTTTTGAGATACTAATGTAATGCAAATAAGTTAGGTTTAACATGACAATTTGGTTGAAGGGAATAGTTAAATACATACAATGGTGTTTGTCACTTGAAGAAGTAAAAATGAATGTTATGATACTGGTACAGTAATGATCATGGAATAATTGTTAGAAAATACCCTCAGTTGTATGAGTGAAGTTAAATGAGTTTACACTTAAAATGAAACAAGGCAGCCTAAAAAAGGAATGGTGGTACTAATGAAATAGTACAATGAGGGTTAACCCCAAAACTGTAGTAACTGATATGAAAGAAAGAAGGACTTGCAACAGTTTTGCGGTCAACATACAACATGTATATACAAATTGCCAAATAAATGTTTTCCTTTATTTGTAACAGTGTATAATGCAGTGGTAAGGATGTGCCTGGTAGAGATACCAGGGGCTCTTCAGTCCTTCCTGGACCTACCAAAGACCACTGACCTGCAGAAACCAGTACTGCCTAATAGTAAAAACAAGAGATGGAAGAAAGTTAGACTTGATGTCAAATCATACTTAGCTGATGTGTTGAAGGTATGTCCATTTATCATTGATTTTATTTACCAGGAATGTCCATAGCCAAGTGGTCACTGACTTTGCAAAACAGTTGTATTTACAAGGAATTCGCTATGAGTCTCAAATATCAGTTATGGTCTTGCACTAGACTTCAACAATACTTGCCCGCTGCTATTCTGCTATAAATGTTTATCCTGAACAGGGAATTGCATTTATTTCATGTGAGGAAGCTATCCAGCTTCCTTAAGGAACGTCAGTGGTTCTACTCAGGTGTCTGTTTGTGCCTGAAATAATGCCCGAAGGGGTACCTGAGGTCTTCGTTCACCAGTGAGGCTAGAAAGTGGCCATATGACCTTTACAGTGTTGGCGCAAGGTAAAACCCAAACGCAAAAAAAATCTTGTACAGGTTATCTCAAATAAAGATAACTTGTTGATTATTTGTTAAAATATGTTTTCAAAGATGTTGGCCGTTTTTTGATGAAGAAAAATCAATGGGCTGATTCTTATGTGTGTTTTTGAAATGTTTAAATTTATTTTCAGCTATTGACAGATTTGTCTGAAGCCAACATGGTGAACGTTCTGCTGAAACATGTACATAAACTCGTGGCATATTATGCTACCTTTCCAAAACTCACAAAAGCTGTGTTAAAGGTACGTATTGATAGTTCATGTATATATTTTAATTTATTACTAGTGTGTAATACCCTGTTCAGAGAAGGTTAAAACTTTTGGCCCATACTTTTGTATATCCTATGTAAAATTGTGATGTATATTATACATACTAACACACTTCACACTATCTCCTTATCAATTAGATAGTGCTGTCAAGTGCATTATTACATGATATATGCACAGCAAAAAAAACGAAAGCTTACAGCCATATGACATCAAATATGACGTCATTAAAACAAATAGCATCAGGAAATTTTCTTCTACGCTCAATGTAGTTCAGCATATTTTTATTAAATCTCTTTTTTTATGCCCCCGCCATGTAATGGCCGGGGCATATAGTGTTACCCTGTTCCGTCCTTCCGTCCTTCCGTCCTTCCGTCATTCCGTCCTTCCGTCATTCCGTCCTTCCGTCCTTCCGTCATTCCGTCATTCTGTCATTCCGTCATCATCAGTTTCCGTTCATTATCTCCCCAACGGTACAACACATTCAACTTAAATTTGACATATGGATATGTCATGAGAAAATACAGGTCAAGTTCGAATTTGGTCATGGTTCGATGATTTTTGGCAGAGTTATGCCCCTTTACTTTGAAAATAAATATGAAATTTTCAGTTTCCGTTCATTATCTCCCAAACGGTACAACACATTCAACTCAAATTTGACATATGGATATATCATGAGAAAATACAGGTCAAGTTCGAATTTGGTCATGGTTCGATGATTTTTGGCAGAGTTATGCCCCTTTTACTTTGAAAATAATATGAAATTTTCAGTTTCCGTTCATTATCTCCCCAACGGTACAACACATTCAACTCAAATTTGACATATGGATATGTCATGAGAAAATACAGGTCAAGATTCGAATTTGGTCATGGTTCGATGATTTTTGGCAGAGTTATGCCCCCTTTACTTTGAAAATAATATGAAATTTTCAGTTTCTGTTCATTATCTCCCCAACGGTACAACACATTCAACTCAAATTTGACATATGGATATGTCATGAGAAAATACAGGTCAAGTTCGAATTTGGTCATGGTTCGATGATTTTTGGCAGAGTTTATGCCCCCTTTACTTGAAAATAATATGAAAATTTTCAGTTTCTGTTCATTATCTCCCCAACGGTACAACACATTCAACTCAAATTTGACATATGGATATGTCATGAGAAAATACAGGTCAAGTTCGAATTTGGTCATGGTTCGATGATTTTTGGCAGAGTTATGCCCCTTTTACTTTGAAAATAATGTGAAATTTTCAGTTTCTGTTCATTATCTCCCAAACGGTACAACACATTCAACTCAAATTTGACATATGGATATGTCATGAGAAAATACAGGTAAAGTTCGAATTTGGTCATGGTTCGATGATTTTTGGCAGAGTTATGCCCCTTTTTCTTTGTAAATAATATGAAATTTTCAGTTTCCGTTCATTATCTCCCCAACAGTACAACACATTCAACTCAAATTTGACATATGGATATGTTTCTGGAATGCTCAGGCCAATTTTGAATTTGGTCACGGTTCAATGATTTTTGGCAGAGTAATGCCCCTTTCACTTTGAAAATGATATGAAATTTACAGTTTCTGTTCATTATCTACCCAACAGTGTTACATATTCAACTCAAATTTGACATATGGATATGTCAAAGGAATGGGCAGGTCAAGTTGGAATTTGGTCATGGTTCGATGATTTTTTGGGCAGAGTTTATGTCCCTTTCACTTTGAAAATAATATAGATACGTCTTAGGAATAAGCAGTTTAAGTTTGAATTTGGTCATGGTGTTTAATGATTTTGGACAACCTTATCTTTCTTGAATATTGGAAATTTTTTGAACTTTTTGTTTCAGCACTCATACTTTTGTGGAAATGTATGTATAGCCATTATTTGGCTACAAATATGAAATATGCTATTTCAAAAGGTTAAAGACTGAATAATTTCAGTGCCTTGAATATTGTATGAAAATGGTTTGTGTTAACACTGAAAAGTTTAAAGGGCTTTGAACTTAAAATGAAAACAATAATTTGTGCAAACAAATTTGGAACTAAAATATTATAACATCTGAGAAATTTTGGCTCCGCATGCGGGCGGGCATCCGTCGGCCATGGAATGACAACATATTCTAGTTTTATTTTGCATGTCTCAGAATGGTCTAATAGTTGCTAGTTGTACTATAATATATAGTTAATGAACGGTTTATCCCTCAAATCAGCTTTGCTAATTAATCTTTTATATGCCTTCATGTATTATATCTCTGTTCATTTGATCTCTAAAACCGATTGCATTATTCTACAACAGTGCACTCAAAATTTTAATTAATACTATTTCCTTTAATTAAAAATATTAATACTACATTATTTTATTTATAGAATATAATGCCCGACAAACAATTAAGATGCCTAGTTTGGTGGCAAAGTGTACTCATATTGTTAACTCCTTATTTTAACATTTGTCATTAGTAGTCACATACCAGGAAAAAAAATCTTTATATATCTAAACTGTAATTGTATCATAAATCCATGAATTAGGGAAAGGAAATGGATGTGAACGCGAAATTACTAGACTCGACAATATAAGCTATTCAAACAATTAGTGCAGCAATAACTAACACAGTACATAACACTGTGTAAATGTTTTCACTCTGAACAACTCTTCATAAATCTGTATTATATGCAATTCCAAACAGCCTCTCCATAAAAAAGTTGATTTATTTTTGTACAGGAGAATGGCGGCAACTATCTGAAATTCAGAGCAGAGGAGACATTTCAAGCAGTTCTAGGCCTTTCTAATGTATCTTTACGCCTTTACAATCTTATATATTTTCGTTTAATCAACCCAGAATAATATACTCGAAAAACACAATTAACGTATTTTAGAAATTTACTGCTTGTGAAAAAGGAAAAACACCCAAATTCTTTTCAGTTAGATATAGACTTGTATCTCACAATAAATCATCCATTGTGATATCTCACAGTTTATCAGAGACAGCTTATTACCTGTCTGTACTTTATAAAGCTTTCGAATTGCTTTGGATCTCGAGTTTGAAGGATTTCCGTATTAAAATAAAACGGTCAGATAATGTGAAGGGAAGAAACTCTGATGCACTTATGAAAGAAATACAACAATGATTTCTCTCCCTTCCTTTGCAAAAAATATATAAACTATTGGTGTCTTATAATATTTAGAAGGCATGAAGGTCAGATTATTGTTATTTATTAGTAAGGATAAAGCTTGTTTAGTGGTAAAGTTCCACCAGGACCAGAGAACATAGGTTTGAGCTTCTTTTGGTAGAAATGACCATCTTTCCGAAATGGTATCAGTGCTGGTTAGTTCAAGAAGGCAGACTTGAGAGAGATTCAACAAAATTACAAATTTTTTCTGAAATAAACTTTAAATAAGTCATGTTTTAACAGAAAAATCACTATGTTATTTACAAGAAATTTATTGGATATAATTACTAGGCAACTACATACTATTTATATTAAATTCATGAATTGACCTATCCAGGAAAACCACAGGAATAAATGCCACACAAATTATAAATTAAATTTGTTATCATTTAAATGTACACAAAGTATGGTTCTGCCCTTCACGAAAATATCTTCTAATAGCCAATTATACATGTAATTTATATACATACACTTCAGCAAATGTACATGGCATATGTGAGAAACTGTAAATTTACGTCACCAAACATGCTACCTATGATCAACTTCATGCAGCGATCGTACGTTGAAATCTTAGCATTAGATTTCAGCCTGGCCTACCAGTATGCATTTATTTACATCAGACAGCTTGCTATACATCTACGAAATGCCATTACAACAAAGAAAAAGGTAGGCATTGATTTCTTCAATGGAATCGATAATTATTTTAAAGAATTACCTAAGAAATATAATGGTGTTGTAATAAGTACATGATGCAGCCAATTCTTAGGTACATTTTTCAAAGGAAAAGAAGTGGATCTGTTGCCATGAACCTGATCTTGACCACTTAGAGTGTGGGTGGTGTAGAATGAGCGCATAATCCATATTCCCTATATGTATATAAAGAAGACTTGGAAATTCTTTTCTCTAAAAGCTGTCCGGTTAGCTCAATAGCTAGAGCGTTTGACTGTGAATCAAGCAACCTGTGTTGGATTCTTGGAAGGTGAAGGTCATTTTTGTTGTGATTGATCATGAAATCCTTTCTAAGGTTATTCGCGCTGTACATCTGATTTGGTATGTGCAGAAGTAATCAGTTCCTTGTGAAAGTGAAAGCAACTAGTACTGGTAAACTGCTTGACAACCTGCACAGGAACAATGCAGTAGCTGAACTGTGCTCTGGTAAATTCAGTGGGACTACTGCTGTGAACCGTAGTGAAAACTACAAACACCACCATTTTTGCGTCGCCTCTACGGAGTAGTGGCGACATATAGGGATCACTTCTCCATCGTCTGTCTGTCCGTGTGTCTGTCTGTCTGTCCGTCACAAAACTTGTCCGGACTACTCCTCATAAACTACTGGTGCAATTTCATCCAAACTTTACAGGAATGATCAGTACCAGGTCTAGTTGTGCATATTGTCAGCATTTTCCGGTTCAATGATTTTTGTCAGAGTTATGGCCCTTTAATAATTTTTATT
The DNA here is from genome assembly GCF_026571515.1 of Ruditapes philippinarum. Taxonomy (NCBI): domain Eukaryota; kingdom Metazoa; phylum Mollusca; class Bivalvia; order Venerida; family Veneridae; genus Ruditapes; species Ruditapes philippinarum. The sequence goes on along the minus strand of NW_026860721.1, from coordinate 51,618 downwards.
TTTAAAGTTTGTCCGGACTACTTCTCTTATACCACTAATGCAATTTCAATGAAACTTTACAGGATTGATCTGTAGGTCAAGTCCTTGTGCATATTGCATTGGTTTTCCAGTTGAATGATTTTTGGCCGAGTTATGGCCCTTTGATAAAAAAGGTGTTTTTTTGTGTCGCCTCTACGGAGTAGTGGCGACATATAGGGATCACTTCTCCGTCGTCTGTCTGTCCGTCTGTCTGTCTGTCTGTCTGTCTGTCTGTCCGTCCGTCCATCACAAAACTTGTCCGGACTACTCCTCATAAACTACTGGTGCAATTTCATCCAAACTTTACAGGAATGATCAGTACCAAGTCTAGTTGTGCATATTGTCAGCATTTTTCCGGTTCAATGATTTTTGTCAGAGTTATGGCCCTTTAATAATTTTTATTTTTAAAGTTTGTCCGGACTACTTCTCTTATACCACTAATGCAATTTCAATGAAACTTTACAGGATTGATCTGTAGCTCAAGTCCTTGCGCATATTGCACGGGTTTTCCGGTTGAATGATTTTGGCCGAGTTATGGCCCTTTTGATAAAAAGGTTTCTTTTTCTGTGTGTTGCCAGATACACAAAAGCTTGTCCGGACTACTTCTCATAAACTACTGGTGCAATTTCATCCAAACTTTACAGGAATGATCAGTACCAAGTCTTCTTGTGCATATTGTCAGCATTTTTCGGTTCGATGATTTTTGTTTGAGTTATGGCCCTTTAATAATTTTTATTTTTAAAGTTTGTCCGGACTACTTCTCTTTACCACTAATGCAATTTCAATGAAACTTTACAGGATTGATCTGTAGCTCAAGTCCTTGCGCATATTGCACGGGTTTTCCGGTTGAATGATTTTTGGCCGAGTTATGGCCCTTTGATAAAAAGGTGTTTTTTTCTGTGTGTTGCCAGATACGCAAAAGCTTGTCCGGACTACTCCTCATAAACTACTGGTGCAATTTCATCCAAATTTTACAGGAATGATCAATACCAAGTCTAGTTGTGCACTGTCCGTCTGTCTGTCCGTCTGTCACAAAATTTGTCCCAACATGAAATTAGCCATCATGAGGCGACACATGTGATTACTGATCGCTCTTGTTCTGTGTGTTGCCAGATACACAAAAGCTTGTCCGGACTACTCCTCATAAACTACTGGTGCAATTTCATCCAAACTTTACAGGAATGATCAGTACCAAGTTCTAGTGTGCATATTGTCAGAATTTTCCGATTAATGATTTTTGTCAGAGTTATGGCCCTTTAATAATTTTTATTTTTAAAGTTGTCCGGACTACTTCTCTTATACCACTAATGCAATTTCAATGAAACTTTACAGGATTGATCTGTAGCTCAAGTCCTTGCGCATATTGCACGGGTTTTCCAGTTGAATGATTTTTGGCCGAGTTATGGCCCTTTGATAAAAAAGTGTGTTTTTTCTGTGTGTGTTGCCAGATACACAAAAGCTTGTCCGGACTACTCCTCATAAACTACTAGTGCAATTTCATCCAAACTTTACAGGAATGATCAGTACCAAGTCTAGTTGTGCATATTTCAGAATTTTCCGGTTAATGATTTTTTGTCAGAGTTATGGCCCCTTTAATTAATTTTTATTTTTAAAGTTTGTCCGGACTACTTCTCTTATACCACTAATGCAATTTCAATGAAACTTTACAGGATTGATCTGTAGCTCAAGTCCTTGCGCATATTGGACGGGTTTTCCGGTTGAATGATTTTTTTCGGAGTTATGGCCCTTTGATAAAAAGGTGTTTTTTTCTGTGTGTTGCCAGATACACAAAAGCTTGTCCCCACTACTCCTCATAAACTACTGGTGCAATTTCATCCAAACTTTACAGGAATGATCAGTACCAAGTCTAGTTGTGCACTGTCCGTCTGTTTGTCTGTCTGTCACAAAACTTGTCCCAACATGAAATTGGCCATTATGAGGCGACACATGTGATCACTGATCGCTCTTGTTCCTAAAAAACTGTTGCTTTGAGTTTGAGTTACATCATATTTTTGTGTTTTATTACAGGAGTCATGCCAGGCTGTGTATAACTGGCAGTTTATTCACTGTATAGAACTGTGGAGCCGGGTATTAAGTGCAACATATCCCAATGAAGTTCTAGAACCACTGATTTACCCTCTAGTACAAACCATAACTGGAACCATAAAGTAAGTTTTGCTCTCAGCAGTGATGGAAATAGTAATCACTGTCACCCCACTGTTTCTCTTGAAAAGGTGTAAAGTCTGCTATAACATCTAGTTAACTTTTGAAGTTTTAAGCACTTTAGTTCATTACTCAGTACAAGCGTTTTGTTTAAATTTTTTACTAGCACCTGTCATGAATTGAAGTCTTAACCATAATGATAATTGCGACCCAAAGTAAACTGCAGGAAATGACCACCCTTTGGCTACCTTTATAGGTCCAGACCGGTCTGCACAACTAGGCAGTCTGACCTGGCTGTATTACTGGTGGTTTTGTATATTTATACTAAAATCCATTCAACTGTTTGTAAGTTGTGTAAATTCATAAATCTAAATCTGGTATAAGAGTGAAAAAGCAAATATTAACAATTCACGGTAATCAGGTAGATTACATGAGGTTGGTGGTAGGGCTAGGATATATAAACTTGCTGGTTGTTTTTTATTTTTGCATCAAAGAAAACAAAATGAAGCCAATAGACTAGGGTAAATGAGCAAATACATTTTTTTTAAAGTTTTTTTAATTAAAAAAACATCTTCAGCTTGTATTGCAAATGTTTTTCCTTGACCGGAGTGTTGACATCCAGCATCACGCCCAGCATTTGAGTACAGTTTTACTGTAATTTTCTGTTCATGTACAGCAATTTATAAGAAAATGTTTTATTATTTGTACAAAAGGTAGTGTATTTTTTCAGACTTATACCAACTGCGCGTTACTATCCGCTAAGATTTCACTGTGTTAAAGCATTGTCACTAATTTCAAGATCGACGAAAACTTTCATACCAGTGTTGCCGTTCCTTTTAGAGGTAAGTGCTAGTGTGATGTATTGGTGGTGGAGATTGAATATATTTTATATTATATCTGTATTGCCATGTATAATTCTTTTGCCGATAAAATCATGCTTAAATGAAAATATACATCGTGGTGGATGACAACACAAATGGAAACATTGTCTTTGTTAAAAAAGCATTTGTGATGACTCATCGATTTTGTAATGCAATTCTTTTGTCCCAATTAAGTAAGTTATTAAGTGAAGTAAGTAAGTAAATAAGTAAGTTAGTAAGTAAATAAGTAAGTTAGTAAGTCTGGAAGTACTAAGGTAGATGAAAGTAAACCTAGATAGTGTAAGTATATAACTTATTGTTAAGTAAGTAAATAAGAAAGGGCTTTGTTAACTAGTATATACACTGAATGATAATAATAACAATAATAAAGTGTGAACTGTCCTCAAGCATTTGTCCTCAACAGAGATTTTTTGGCTTATTTTATAACCGATGTTCGGTAATACTCCCATTCCACAGAAAAAAATTCCCAATTGAAAGCCACAAAATAAAAATAATTGAATAACAAATTCTAACATCTTTGAAAATAAGGGCTTCTTCACTGTTATGGTGCTTAAATGTTTAAAGATGCCATCCTAGACAGTGATCTTTTGTATACATAATAATTATAACCATTGCAAAATTTAAGTTATGCATTTTTCCCAATTTTAACAAAGCATCACTGAAATTTCCAATTCCATGTTTATGGGTCATGTTCCCAAAATCCTGTGTAAACCCGATTAAGCACAGTGGACCTTTTATATGTGTCACATGTTTTATAAATTATATAACAATATACACAGTGATTCAAAGTGGAAATGACAGTAAGATGCTGTTCTTGTTTCATTTAATATTTACCAGAACATACATTATAGAACATACATTATATTCATACTATATTTATATGGCTTGGATATTGATTACCTAAGAGATCATTGATTGAATGATTTAATTTTCAGCATCAACAAAAAAATTAATTATTTTATACATATTATTATACATTTTCTTCTTTTACAATAGACCAAAAACAAGATATTTCACTACTTTGTGTGGGAAGGATTCTATTAAATTTAATGTTTTTTTTGTTATTAATTGCTGGACTTATGCATAAATTCAACTTTGGACAGTTGATCTATATTTGTATACTTATGACAATCAATTAAGTATTTTTATCATACAAATTGAAACCAATTAATTATTTTGTCATACAAATTGCAACCAATTAAGTATTTTATCATACAAATTGCATTCAAAATTGCAATTAGTTAAGTATTTTTAGCTCACCTGTCACAAAGTGACAGGGTGAGCTTTTGTGATCGCTTTTCGTCCGGCGTCCGTCCGTCTGTCCTCCGTCCGTCCGCCGTCCGTCCGCCGTCCGTCGTCCGTCCGTAAACTTTTACTTTAAATGACATCTCCTCATAAACCACTATGCCAATTTCATCCAAACTTCACAGGAATGTTCCTTTGGTGGTCACCTTTAAAAATTGTTCAAAGAATTTAATTCAATGCAGAACTCTGGTTGACATGGCAACCGAAAGAAAAAACTTTAAATATCTTCTTTTAAAAAACCATAAGAGCTAGAGCTTAGATATTTGGCATGAAACATCTTCTAGTGAGTGTCTACCAAGTTTGTTCAAATAAAAGACCTGGGGTCAAAATTGGCCCCGCCCCGGGGTGTCATTGATTTTCCCTATATGCATATAGTAAAAACTTAAAAAATCTTCTTTTAAAGAACCCAAAGAGCTAGAGCTAAGATATTTAGCATGAAACATGTTCTAATGGGTGTCTACCAAGTTTGTTCAAATAAAATCCCTGGGGTCAAAATTGGCCCCGCCCCGGGGGGTCATTGATTTTCCCTATATGCATATAGTAAAAACTTAAAAAATCTTCTTTTAAAGAACTCAAAGAGCTATGGCTAAGATATTGAGCATCAAACATGTTCTAAAGGGTGTCTACCAAGTTTGTTCAAATAAAAGCCCTGGGGTCAAAATTGGCCCCGCCTCAGGGGGTCATTGATTTTCCCTATATGCATATAGTAAAAACTTAAAAAATCATCTTTTAAAGAACCAAAAGAGTTAGAGCTAAGATATTTAGCATGAAACATGTTCTAATAAGAGTTTACCAAGTTTGTTCAATTAAAGCCCTGGGGTCAAAATTGGCCCCGCCCCGGGGGGTCATTGATTTTCCCTATATGCATATAGTAAAAACTTAAAAAATCTTCTTTTAAAGAACTCAAAGAGCTAGAGCTAAGATATTTAGCATGAAACATGTTCTAATGGGTGTCTACCAAGTTTGTTCAAATAAAAGCCCTTGGGTCAAAATTGGCCCCGCCCCGGGGGGTCATTGATTTTCCCTATATGCATATAGTAAAAGCTTTAAAAAATCTTCTTTTAAAGAACTCAAAGAGCTATGGCTAAGATATTGAGCATCAAACATGTTCTAATAGGTGTCTACCAAGTTTGTTCAAATAAAAGCCCTGGGGTCAAAATTGGCCCCGCCCCAGGGGGTCATTGATTTTCCCTATATGCATATAGTAAAAACTTAAAAAATCTTCTTTTAAAGAACCAAAAGAGTTAGAGCTAAGATATTTAGCATGAAACATGTTCTAATAAGTGTCTACCAAGTTTGTTCAGATAAAAGCCCCAGGGTCAAAATTGGCCCCGCCCCGGGGGGTCATTGATTTTCCCTATATGCATTTAGTAAAAACTTAAAAAATCTTCTTTTAAAGAACTCAAAGAGCTAGAGCTAAGATATTTAGCATGAAACATGTTCTAATGGGTGTTTACCAAGTTTGTTCAAATAAAAGCCCTGGGGTCAAAATTGGCCCCGCCCCGGGGGGTCATTGATTTTCCCTATATGCATATAGTAAAAACTTTAAAAAATCTTCTTTTAAAGAACTCAAAGAGCTATGGCTAAGATATTGAGCATCAAACATGTTCTAATAGGTGTCTACCAAGTTTGTTCAAATAAAAGCCCTGGGGTCAAAATTGGCCCCGCCCCGGGGGGTCATTGATTTTCCTTATATGTGTATAGCAAAAACTTAAAAAATCTTTGAAAAAACCCAAATAGCTAGAGTTAAGATATTAAGCATGAAACATCTTTAAGTGAGTGTCTACAAAGTTTGTTCAAATAAAAGCCCTGGGGGCAAAATTGGCCCCGCCCCGGGGGTCATTGATTTTCTTTATATGTGTATAGCAAAAACTTAAAAAATCTTCTTTGAAAAAACCCAAATAGCTAGAGTTTAGATATTAAGCATGAAACATCTTCTAGTAAGTGTCTACAAAGTTTGTTCAGATAAAAGCCCGGGCCCGGGCCCCAGGGGTGTCATTGTTTTTAACTATATGTGTATAGTAAAAACTTAAAAAAAATCTTCTTTTAAAAAGCCCAATGAACTAGAGCTTAGATGTTTAGCATGAAACATCTTCTTATGGGTGTCTACCAAGTTTGTGCAAATAAAAGCCCTTGGGTTAAATTGGCCCTGCAACATTGGGGGTGGGGGTTAGGGGGGCCTATATACAGGTGAGCAACCTCAGGGCCATCATGGCCCTCTTGTTATAAATATTGCTTTCAATTAAGCATTTTCTTACAAATTGTAATTTATCAAGTGTGTTTCATCTTCGATTTCATTTATGTAGCACAAAGTTTACAGTCTACTCTCTAGTCCTTCACCTAGGTATCACCAGTTTCAAGTTTCAAATATATCAACTGTTGTACTAGATATGGTTACTAAGTAGGTGGTTTTTCCAGTGAAACTAAAAAAGTGTTGGAGCGCCACACTAATTACAGTATTCCGGTAAATACCGGACAAGGCGCTTGAATGATTAAATGCTAAAATTTTTACTTTTCAACCTGCCGCATTGCACACCAAATCTTAACATCATTTATCTTTTCACACAGATTTATATCTGATCATGAATGAAAAATGTAAGGGTTGACATTTTTCTACTTTATGATCATGATTTCTGCAAGCGCCTAGAGGTACTGATCTAACACTGTAGTGAGTTGAATATGTTTTTTATATTCATAGAAAGTCAATAGGGGTATTTTAACTAAGGCATAGTATCTTATTCTTGTAATGTAATCACTGATACTATTACGACAAACTTAGCCTTGAATTGATGGTAAAAATGTAATATGATGGAATTTAAACTTTATGTGTAATTAATTGCTAATTTATATATGTCATCAATGTCTAAAAGTGTGGCAAAGATGTCATATCTATGTTATATAATATTGGTTTTTATGTCATGAAACTCGGTTATACAAGTATATTTCATTTATTGATAAGTACAGATGATGCTGTCAATTTCCTTACTTAGGTTTCAAGTGCTAAACTGATTTTGTATTGGATGAAGTGCTAGATGTACATGTATGTGTTAAATTTGAAAAGAAAAAAATTAACTTTTTGGTGTTAAAAGGTAATGGTTTCTAATTGCCATTTTGAAGTTAGATGTTAAACATAAAATGTCATGCGAGTTGCAAATCATATAGATATTGAAAAATAAAACAAAGCATGACTTAACTTAAATGACGAAATGGTAATTATACAAACTGTTATTCTATATGCCATATATCTGCTTTCAAATATCAGCACTAATTCCGAACTATCATCATTTAAATAATTTTCTACACAAATACTCAACCAGACTATAAATGTGTTAAAATTGGCGTATGAGAACCAGAAATAAGAATAACAACAACTTGTTCCCATTAAAGATCATTATTTTTTCATGAATTATATTGTTTGGCTGAGAAATTGATAGTTACCAGATAACTATCCAGGAAATTTGTTTAGTTGAAATATGAAAAAGTGTTTCAAATCGGTGTAAAACAAACAATTTCATTAAAACACACATGTGCACCAGCTCAACTTAGATGACAAATTAAGCTGTCAGTGTGACATTTCTGTCTACATATCAAGAGAATATAAAAGGGCAAAGTTGCTTTATATTATACAGAAATCGATATGCAAGTGATGGAAGTTTTCATATTATTTTATGATATTTGTTAGACATGTTGATTTCACATACATCTAGGTTTTCGATTATTAATTGTCCGGAGAAATATTTATTTATATTTTGACTTGAGCAATAATTTTTATTCTCGACGTTTTTGATGATATTATGGAATTATTTGTCGCCACCTTAACTTGAAGATGTTAATTAAGCTTGAATTATTGCTTACATTACATTTTGTACTTAAGATGCCATGGAAACATTTCATGTGAATATTGAGTTACTTCCCTTAGACTGAGATTTGATTATATTGTTGTGGGGGTTTTTAAATTCCCTCTGTGTTCGTCAACACCTGCCTGTGTGAAGTGAAATGTGAAGGGCATAAGCTTCAGTATCAAATGATATTTAGAAGGTCATACTCTGGCTTCATTGATATAGTGACCTTTAATAAACTTGACATTTAGTCTTTCATGATACCATCAGGGATATAGATATAATATACTCCTGATACCACTAGTAATGTAATACAATCATGTTATGAAATACATCACCAGACTGTGTCTAGTTTGAAGCAATTAAGAAACGGCCCATAAATATATATAGTGCGTTTGCGACCAGCATGGATCCAGACCAGCCTGCGCATCCGCGCAGTATGATCAGGATCCATGCTGTTCGCTTACAAACCCTATTACAAGTAGGGAAACTGACAGCGAACAGCATGGATCCTGATCAGCGCAGGCAGGCTGGTCTGGATCCATGCTGGTCGCAAATGCACTATGTTGCTTTTGTTGTGACACGGCTCATATATATATATTTAAGGAGATAATTGCCTTCTGTAACATAAAACTCTCATTATGATGTATTAAAATTAATTAAGTTAAGATATTACTACTACTTGAGAACTCATAATAATGAAATCAATAATTGACACAGGTCAGAAATAACTCTACTACAATTATAGGTTTTATATTTTGTTCTATTTTATGTTCCTGTTAGTTACACTTCATAAGTTTTCTTTTGAATGTGTGTTTTTAAATTAAGCAGAAGATTCCAATTTCTCCTGAAGTTTTTCATTGTTAAACTGTTGATATATGTGATATACTTGCCTTAGTTTGATTTTAGATTTTTTTTCGTGAGAGGTGTAAAGGATTTCGAACCAATTTCTTGAATAAAGTAGACCAAAATATAGATCCTGGTCAGCTAGGCAGTTTTAATAAGGTATCTAACTTCAAAGTGTCACCAACTTCTGCGCGCTTGCTTCAGCTTGCTTACAGAATGTCGGTTGTTCCACTCCGGTGCCTTCTCGTTCTGAAAAATTGTGAACGTTTTTAAAGCTAAAGATATTGCGAAGGTCATAATGTTGAGGAACATTGTATTGTTGTTTATTTATTTTATAAGTATGGCAAAAAAGAAATTGCATTCAGTTTGGAGTGACTCTCAAACACAAATTTTGTCCTTGAGTTTGCAAAACATGGATACGAAGGACTTGAACATTTTCAAAACATAGAGACAAATGACTTGAATGTTTTCAAAACATTTTGTTTATTTGTTTGTCTAATAACCATCTGTTGTTGCGAATGTCCAGAAATAAACACAGGTCTATCAGACATGGGTCAATAACAGTATTATCTAGTCTGTTTACATAATGTTTGAATTAGATAGAAGTGCAGAATTTATTCGCTAATAGACTTTTTCGAATGGTAGTCTCCAAGGTAAATCAAATTTGGATTCCACATTTCACACATATTATGTTGCGTTTTTTTTTAGAATGTTTATAGTGTGTGTGTGTGTGTATTCTTTGGTTAATGAGGGTCCATTCGCCCTTTCAGGAACTGACAATACCTACCCTAGAATGTAAATATCTTTATAAAGTGTTTACAAAGTACATACTCATCAGCATGTTTCATTTCTAATAATAGCAACATAGCACACTCGAATGATTATTGTAATTATATGACAAAATAAATTGATATCCTGTGAAATTACTTCGCACATATGCTTTACACTAGCAAATTTAGAATTGAATTAAATAAACTACGCCGCTTTTAACACTGTATACGTCTATAACATACTAGTGTTTAATACAATAAAGTACAAGTCACCTGTACAAGTCATCTGTGGCTTTTTTGGACACCTCTATAAAAGTGTTGTATACCCGCGAAATTAAAACAAGTATGCAGTGGTAAAAGTACAAGCTACCGGGTGACCCATTGACATCTTATTAGCACACCGGTTGTCACCCAGTCATTGATGATGATGACTTGATTTGTAGAAAATTAGGGAACAATTGTACATCATGATGTGCCAGGTAATAATGTTTATATTTGTCTCTTGCCTGGGGCTATAGAACAACTATTTACATGTAAAAGGAAACAATGATGAATAATTTATTTCATATTTGTGTTGTGGATATAATTAGATGTAATTTATATGGTTTATGAACAAATATGTCCCGTTTTGTGGACAGGTAATTCGAAAATAACAAAAGAAAAAAAGAAGAAACAAAACTTAAAAAAACAACAACAACAAACTAGATAAAAACTATGTCCCGTTTAGTTGACAAGTGGTGTGACAGGATACCAAAAAGATAGTATCTTTATGAACACAATAATTCAAAGTGGGAAATATCTCTGATATATATGATAGTTATCAAGATGTTTGCTTGTTTACTTGATAGTTAGGGAAATTTATAGAATTATAGAATTTAATGTCGACATTTCCTGGTCGCCTTAAAATTGAGGCACCATTTAGAATTTGGTATTGGTTGAAAATGAATACACAACCTTAAACAAAACAAGTAACTAAAAACATGTTAATGGTTAAAAATAAATAAGTAACTTGTAACAAAACACTATATAAAACCTTGTTAATAGAGACAATCATCAAAATATCATTTGCAAAAGCAAGCACACTTCTGTACACGATTCTCACATTGCTCATTATATCACCGATTAGTCCCCACTCCCTGCTTCCCCCCAAAAATAAAATATGAAATCTTTGTAACTTTGGACAAAATAACAAAAAATGATAGTTTAAGTGGGTAAAATGCGTCCGGCTCAATGATCCAGAAGGGACTTTTTCCATGAACTAGTGTTTTGTAAGTGTTGTTTTCTAGGTAAGACTAATTCTTTGAATTTTAGATGAGTTATAAAGACAAGTGGATTGGTGGTTATTGCGATGACTTTAAGTTAATAACTAATTCTATACTTAATCTAGTAACTAATTTATATCCTATACTTATTAACCTTAATATAGAAGGACATGAGTACTGCGTAATTCTTCACTTATCGTAGATCCATATAATTTATTAATCTTTTCCTCGGAAACTTCCTTTTGAACTCGTAACAATACAACGTATTCGTGTATCTGAACAATAAACCTTGTAAGTCTCGCTTTTTGCCGCGAAAGCCAGACTTTAGATTGTGCGTTTATAAAATTTGAATATGGAAAAATTGCTTACTGTGAAATAACCCGAATTCGCTCTCTGAGGTGGAGGCATATGAAATGGGGGGGTTTAAATTCTTTTTCCTTTTTGCTTTTGAACACGTTTTTAAACTTTTTGCTTTTTTTCCATTCCTTTTCTGTTTTAAAATTTTGGCAGGATTTCAGATCTTTTTGTGTCTTTTAAAAAGTTTTTTAATTTGTTAATTTATTAAAGAAGACAAGGTGTTAGTTTAATATGTTTGTTTAATTTATGCATGCGTTTTCGGGGAAATCAAAAAACCAAAAATTTCTTTTCTCAGAAAGTTGAAAATCAAGATGGCATTACGACCTATATTTCTTTATCCATATAAATCATATAAAGGAAGAACCCCAGATGATCTTTAATTTTCAGTTATTTTTGCATTTTTGCATAGTTGTTTCATTGCTTGTTTCCGTATACTGTCTTTGGCATTTCAAATTTTGCTGCACAATCGGACATGTTAAATTTTCTTGTATTTTCTGATATTTTTGTGGCATTGGCAACAGTTCCAATGAATTTTGTATTTCCAGACATGGCAAGTTTTTGTGTATTGTCTGACATATTAATTTTGCCGCATTTCCTAACATAGCAAGTCGTTCTTTGTTGCTGTAACTTTCTATATTGCATTGCAATGTCTTATAAAGCAAAGCTCGTGTTTTTTTGTCTCGCTGTATTGTCTGGTACTGGGGTTGTAAATTTGGACGACGTACATTTTTAATGTCTTGTATTGTAAGTTGTATTCGTCTTGCTTCCAATACAAGTGCTTTGCCTTGAGTGATGGTTTTGTCAGAGAAAAATGTATTAAAGCACACAGCACTGCTGTTAGCCTGTTGGCGCTAATAAAATTAATATTCACATCCGTACAACATGATCATGGTCTGCACTGCTTACAATTAAAACATTATATACTCGTATTTTGTAATTTTCTCCATGGGTTTGTCTAGAATAAAAGATGGAAAGTCCATGTTAGATAACTAGCAGCAAATATAAGTTCATACCATATGCTAGTCTATCTATAAATTGTACAATATGCTAGTCTATCTATAAATTGTACAATATGCTAGTCTATCTATAAATTGTACAATATGCATTTAACATTACAATAAAGATTGAAAGAATTTGATGGAAAAAAAAGATAAAATACAAATGTACACATATAGATAATATATACACTGGTGACGACTGTAATTGATATATATGCCGCTGATTTTGTTGTACAGTTATTGTTTAAAATATTTCCATATCTTATTTCTTATGTTATCAAAATATGCAAAAAAATGCCCTCTATTTGTACACCCGAGAGACACTATCACGTCTCAAACATTTGCTCTACGATTTTGACACTAATGTTTACCTTAACAAAATAATGTGCTTAAAAATTTATATATCCTCAAAATTGCCACAGCAAATGCATGCATGAAACATTATCATGACATGCTTTTGCATGCATTCCGTAGCCATGAATTCTGTTTGAGAACTGTTCCTGTTTACAATTGATTGATAAAGAATAAAAATACATTTATGTTACATTTTTTATTATTTTTCTCTTAACTTTTACATATGAGTACAAATTAGATCTTTCTCATATTTTGATCCGAGTATAATGTAATACTTAAAATAAATGCCATGTATTCGATATATTTGTTTGATTTTATTTTTACAATTTCCTATGTCCTATGTCGTATAACAAATTATATAATTATATTACAAAAAGCCTATTGAAACCCGGTGTACTTCTATTTCTTATTGAATTAGAACTTAAATTGATTGGAAAGTTTAAAAGGATAAAGTGTCAGTCATTAATAATTATTGCTAAATGATACAAAAGTACCAAAATGAAATATTAACAAATAAAACAGTTATACTGTTACAGAAAAAGTGTTTATTGTAGACATCGTATACACTTTAAGGAATAGTAAACAAAAAAAAATTGATGCATTGAGTGAATGAACACATTTTTGTGTTATATTTATCATTACCTGTTAAGATTTTCGTCATCCTATTCATTATAAATAAATTATCTGTCACCATTTAATCATAATTGTGTAGAAGTGACTGAAGCACAACAGTTGATGATCTTTGCCACGTGATTATCAATGTGACACCACATTCACGGTAAGCTAGAACAGTGCCAAAGATTGATATCTTACGTTGTAATTAATTGTATTAAAATTTTAGTATCGGACATTTATTGCTTGTCTAGATCACCAAGATTGGTGCCCTTTTATATTATATTGATTGTTCCATTGCCCACACTGAAATAATGAGTCGGAAACGAGTGATGCAATACTCAAATAACATTATTGATCTAAAGAATAGATGCATTTATTTCGATTTGCAGTGCTGCCCGCCCACTGCCGGGAGATAGAATAGTAAACAGTAGCGTATCAGTACTAGATAAACAGTATCATAAATAGTCGTGTTTGCATTTAGATAATAGTGTGTGGGTGTGTTTTAGAGAATAATAACAATAATACGTACTTCTGTAACATATTCCATACTGTGTCGAGTTTCAAATAAGCACTCTCGTAAAACGTTCTTTTTTTTACTTTTATACCGGTATAATTAGTTGGTAGTATGTGAAATAAATAAAAAAAATAAGATAATGGTGAAAGAATAAATGCATAATGCACGGGAAAAGCTAACTAATTGGTAACTGTGTTCTTCGGTGAGTAAATCAACTAAGTGAATTAATAAAGCGTTCGTGAAGGACATAATTTCATTTAAAAGTCAATATATTTTGCATTATTCTAAAAACCTTGTCAATGTCTTTCATGAAATGTTGCTGTGTTGTCTATACAAGACAAACAACAAAAGATCAACAGGGCTTAGTTATATGTACTACGGTCTTAAACTAAATCTATGTCCACACCTTTTTTTTTATCACAATTGTGTCTTGAAACCAAACAATCCATCATTATCATCCTTTTCATTGAAACATTTAAACCACCTTGTCATACATTTATTAGGTTCAAAACCGCTCCAAATGTTTTGATTTTTAATCAGATCTGGAAATCTTACAAAATACCTATAGCCGAAACCATCAATTATTGTGTAAAAACATTTTGTTTAATGCACACCGCTGCGTGAGATTGAGATCTCTGATTGTTTCACATGGTCCCTATCTATATTGTTCGTAAATTGTTGATGTTTTATTCGTGACATACCATTGTCTTTAATCCAATTTTCCCATGTCCCTCACTGTGTCATATCCTGACAAATATGTATTAAACCAGAACCTTCTATCTGATTCTCTTCTATTGAATTTGTTCGCAAATAAAAGCCATATAATAAAACATGTAGTATATGCTTTCCAGCGGTTTTATGAATGTTGCGCTTCTTGTTTTCTTGTTTTCTGAGGAAATTATCGTGCTTTTGTCTTCATCGCAACCGTGTATCATATTAACAAGTGGAAAATGCGAACAGCTCTTTAACACGCTGCAGTGCAAGTCATAAAGTCGCCTGCCAAGTCGAGCAAAGTAAAAGGCCTATTCGATTGAACATGTGCGTGGGCAGTTGTTCTGTAACTTAGTATAATTATGTGCATATGCACATTTTGCAATTCTATTTCAATGTAGATATCAATATGACTTAGTGCGAAAGGGTTGTAACCCATTTGACATAAAGATGAAATTGCAACCCTTTCGCATCAAGCAGTCGATACATGTATCTTTTATGCATATTTTGTCTGTGAACTATAGGGGTCTTTTATTCTAGTAACTTTTTAATTGCTGGGTTAGGGTTAGGGGACTGATTTCATGAACAGGCTCAGTTCAAAGCAGATTTATTTACATTGTATATGTTGAAGGATAGCTTCTTTTCAGAAATTGGTTACTAAAAGAATGTAGTGTTTTGGAAAGGTATAGATATATGATAAGTTTAAAACACCCCAGTAAACAATGTTTGTAAATCAATAAACGGTCACCTAATTAATGTTTGTTAAGATTTAAGTTCTCATGCACTCCATTTGTTTATTATTTACATATTTACATGCCTTAAAGTGGCACTGCTGATTGTTGGTTTGTTCAGCTGTTTTTGTATATTTTGCAATGACCTCTTGACAATTTGATGGCCAATTTACATACCATCGACTGTAGGTTGCCAAAGACTGACACCCACTGTGCTGAATTTGGCAACAATTATAAATTTAATTGCGTTTGGATTTAAATGATATCTCGTTTTGCTTATTAAGAGCCAAGGACACCCATTTAACTTCATCGGTATGTATGCGTGCAGTACATTTATGTTAATTGTCACCCTGTGATGTGATTTGTATACTGTATTTATAGATTTATTTCAGTAAACAGTGTTTTGAACTTGAGTTATGTCTACAATGCAATAAAACCTTGAGTGCTGTTGATTGATATACAAACGGTCATCAGTACAAAATCTAGTGCTTCATTTTACGCTCATTGAATTCATATTTGGCTTTATTGAATTATATATACTTTAGAGGTTTTGATGACAAGGTAAATTAACATACTAAATACTGGGAACTTTTTGTCTGAATTAGCTGTTTGGGTTGAATCAATTGCCCTTAGCGTGCTAAGGATTAAAGAACATGTATTTGAAATTAAGCAACACTCAGGGCTCGACTTTTATCAGAACAGAACAGATTTTATTATTCAATATGACTTGAACATAACAGTTTCTCATCATTACACAAATATGCATCATATACTAAATACAGCTTATCCCGGTACTGTAGTTCAGCACCATTTTTCAAAGGTGTAACTTTGGTTTAAAAAAATTGATATTAATTGATACGTAATATAATTTATATTTTAACCGTCAGTTGAATTCTACGTGTGTTTAACATAAGCATTGAAATTGATTGCTTGATTAACTAATTGATTGATTTATAACGCAATTGGATAATTTGGCATTATATCACAAAACCCTACATTATTTAATCGACGTTTTCGGCATTGTCGAAACGGTAAGAAGGTTATATGATGCAATTTACTAATGCTGGTTTGTTATTCTTTAATACGTATTTGTCTTTAATTTGGGTAATGTTATTTTGTGGAATGTATCCAAGTGTCCTGGTTCGGTAATACCTTGTTAAGGTAATAGGTACATTGACGTCCTGAGATCTTGGCATAGTTTCAAGTGTTAAGCTCTTGTTACAAAAAATACGGTAATCCTTTAAAAAGACCTTGTTAGTATGTCGGATAAGAAATTAGATATCCAATTATGATATTGACGATTACTAGTATGTTAATATATAATGTTAAAGTATATACATTTGTAATTATATTATTTTATAAAAACTGTTATGACAGCATACATGTATACTTTGGGTTACCTTAAAAAAACAATGTTCTTTTACATGCTTATATGTGTAAACATAATTATATAATAATAAATGGGCTTGAAAATCTATGATTGTAGTCATAAACTTACTAAGTTCCAATGAAAGGGGCGTGAGGGATGTTGCACTATTTCATTATCCCTCATGTACAGACTCGATCACCCCGAGTTCTGCAATTTTCATGTAATATTGCTGCTTCAGAGGGATAATTATGTTTCCAGATATGTGTATCTGTTACAGCATTTGTCCTGTAGGTGACGGTCACAGGTAACAACTGAATTTACCTATGTAACCAGTGCAGACCAAGATCAGCCGACACACCTCAGTGCGCTCTGTTCGCTATATAGTTTTATATAAGATTTAGAGAAATTTTTCGTAAATATAATGATCTGTCAGTCTGAACAATATCGTTCATCAATTTAGGGACAATTTCATATTATATACCGACTATCAAACAAACAGTGCAGGGGCACCTGCTTCAACGTTTAGATATAATAAATTTGAGAGATGCTGATGATTGGTGGGTTAGTGACAAATGTTATAGTAGGTACTTGAGCGTTATAAAAATGCCCCTTGTTTTACATGTATATCATCATTAAAGCTCACTTCAACATAGTACTTACTGCATAGTGGCCATTGTCGTGTTACGGAACGCGCAATCAATCATTACCGGAAGTGGCCACTTCACTCTCGCTAATTGACGTCAATTGAAACCGCAATTAAGTGACATGGATGGTCTTTTCCCGCCAATTGTGTACGATAAGATATCAGAAGAAGATAATTGTTTAGGTAAAGTCTTTACAATGGGACACTTTGTAAATAGAGTTTCAAAGTACAATTAATTTAGTCTAATATGTTAAACCGATTATTTGTTTGTGTTATTGGTTGTTTTATGAAAGCGGCAGAACGGAATTACAACAAAGGGTCAAATGATTTGCGACCGTAGTCCGGTCTTTACAAATAATCGGGAAGTCCGGCCCAGATTATCACATTCTTTTGGATTTAAGTGAACTAAGCCAAAATGTTCAGGTCAAGTTAAGGGCACACTATTTGAACATTTCAATTTTTAGCCAGACTTTACTTAGCAAGTTAAAAATATATGTAATTGTTTTCATGTTATTAAATACGCAATGATAAGGCATAAATTAAGTTCTGTTTTACGCATAGGTCTTTTGACTTTCTTTTATAATTGCATTTCATAATACACGTGTACATTGGTTGAACTTGGGATATAGATAAACATGCATGCTTCTGTTTGTTTAATTTTCTTGTTTATTAAAATTTAAGTTATACTAATTGTTTTGATGTCAGCTAAACAATATGTATTTGTTTGATTAATGAGATAAATCTAACATTTGAATGCAGTAAACGTTTCGACCGAATGTTTAGGTCGCTGAATACAAATTGTCCTTCACCTTTGAGCGATAGGCTTTGGATTTATGACGAAGCCAGCCTGTGCCTGACATAATGTCTGAAGTGACCGAAGATCTTCGTTTGCCAGAAAAGACAGCAAAACCGGCTTAAACCCCAACCGTTCACAGTAATGTTTAATATCATTTAAGCCAACTCTCTTTTCAACAATGTGCTCATCACTGTTACTTTTTAATGTTGGGGAAAAAAGGACTTTAATAGATATGCGTTCATTTCCCCCAGAAAAGCACATATTTTTTAATGGACTTCAACTGGCATGTTGCGTTGCAATTTAGGAAAAAAGTTATGGAGGAGTAAGAAGAAACATGTCTCGTAGAACTGCTTTGTTGCTTGAATTCTCTATTCCATAGAGACCAAATAGATGGAACTAAAAGGCTATAGTCAGTAATTGATATATTAATGCGCAATTAAAGTCCATGTTTTGGAAATCTGCCATGTTGTTTGCTTGCCATTAGCACGGGCATATACTCTGCCAGTTGGCAGGATAACCTGTATTGGTTTTTTACATTCCACGGCATTGAACCATTGTTTTATTTTGTTTGGTTGGGCTATTTTTTGTAACAAAATCTTCCGTTTCGAATATTGGAATTCTTACAGTATTGAATTATTAATGTTTACCCGTTGACGAATTGACATATTTAAAGGAGGTTACGCATATTCATGGGAATGACCCAGTGCTCTCCTTATGTATTGTCAACATTGACTTTATTCCAAAAAAGTCGCACTTGCTTAAAAAAAGGGTTTACTCATGCAAATTAATAGGACTAAATAAACACAAATTGAAAAAATGGTGGTTTTGTTTAGATATTTAATATGGTCATATAGTCATTTTTAAGTGTAAATATTTGAGAATGAATACAAGTAAATTGGACTACTTTATACAAATGAGAAAAAATGTCTCGAGTATTAATAATAATGATTTGATATGGTAATAACATAATAATTATTAATGTTCTCATTCTTTGAGATTTAGGTCTTCTGGTCAAAGATTGGTATACGTGTCAAATTGGAGACAAAATAAATTTTATATCAACAAATGCTTGTCAAATAAAAAAATTCGTATACAAAAAAAAATCAGGACAAACGAGTTAGTTTCTGCTTTACATAAATGAAAGAGGAAAACATAACTTTTTTTTATTGAAATTGGTGACATTGGAACCACTTGTGCGTTACAATAAGCAAACATTGGGAATGCCATTGAAGATGAATACAAATTTTAATATTTAACCCGGTTAAAAAAGTTTGTTTCAAGCACCTGTGCATGTAGTTATGCTTTAACTTCCTTGTGCGGGATAATTATGTTATCAAATCGATTTCTGATATCTTATATGGCCATAAAATAGCCTTGTATAAGTGTCGTAAATTTCCCCATATCTATAAGTCACCTGTCAAATATTCAACCCAAAGAAGGCTGTAATTCGTTCTATGTCCTTAAAAGGTCATTTTAAAAAGTTGTAGGCAAAGCCATGGTCGTAATAAGTAAATCATTTAAACACGAACACATGAATTTAACATAAAGCGATCCTTGAAAATGTGCCTTAGAGGGTAGGTATTTATAATAAGTTTTAACTACGATGAATTTAGTTTCATAAATAATTCTGGAAATTTTAAAAGCATAATATCGAATGATCAGATTCCGGTTGCAGCACCAAAATATAACGCCCACGCTCCCTAGTTCCCTCGTTTTTGTATATATTGAAAAACGAATGCCTCTAGTATCATAATAATTCCCCTTTTTTCACTAGTGTAAAAGAAAATGATATGTCACGGAAGTCTTTTCAGATCATATGAAATCTATTAAGAACTTGAAAGGATTTATAAAATAAAGTTTGATATCACAAAGTGAATGAAAACCACTAAGAAACCCTGGGGAATGAGAATATGTAAAACCTTTTCAGGCTTCTTCAAACGTAAATGCTAGCATGAAACTGACAAAACCTTGTTAGATTGACATTGTTGGAATGACGTGATCTTGTCATTGAGGGAATGATATGACACTTCTTAAAAGACGTGACATAATTCGAATGATAAGACATAATTGGAATGATATGATATTATTGGAATGACGTGACACTCTTGGAATGACGTGACACTCTTGGAATGACGTTGTCGGAATGACGTTATGTTTTTGTGGCAGTATTGGAATTATGTACTTTGTAGAAATGACGTGACACAATATATTTTTGATAAACTTGTGTAAAAAGATTTAAAGCCTCTTGTAATTGAATAAAATAAGACAATATTTTGCAATTATGATATTTTGACATGTATGGAAAGAAATGGAGAAATTATTATTTTAGAAGGAAACCTGTGAAGTTATAGTACTAAAGTTATTTCTACTTCAGACATTCTTGTAGCTGAGAGAAATATGAATAAAATATGATATATTTATTTAGATACAATATTACGTTGTGACAACGTCCATTTTTAGAATATCAATATTTAGATTTACCCTGTACTGAATTACTGGGATTGACGTATAAATGATTGATTATATACAGATAATATGATATGTCAGTTTAACTTGTACATATCATACCTTTTGAGCACTCAGTTTTTCAATCAAACAATTATCAATAGTAATATATAATTTATTTGTCCATATAATCGAATGTTTTAAATGTCAACATTTAAGGGTCTGTTCGTTGTTTTATTTTTATTTAATATTTTCTCGTTTCGGTATTTATAAATTATATTCGTTAATTATCTTTTTGATGCTTTATGTAAACACGGTTTAAATAACATTTAGGTTTTGCAATATATTATGTAACTTTATAAAAATCATTTATGACAAAAATTACTTTAGTTTAGTTTTAACACGCGCTTAAAACATAATGTGTCTCTGTGATTTATTCATTCCGATAAAAAGATTCCTGGAAAAACATTGCCTCTGTTAAAAATCGGTTAATAGTGGCCATAAATTTTAATACAGTAAAAGCCGTTCCGACTGTTTTTAAGAGTCTAGGCTTAATAATATTATCAAACAAATCGATTTGTCCTTTTGCGTATTTTGATTACGCGCCAAGCAGAAATATACGCGGAAGTTGACGAACGACAATAATACACCATGTCCAATAATAGCTCTGTCCTTAAAATCGCGGTGTAGATAAGACAAAAATTGTAAACAACTGCAAATGTATAATATAACCTTGAAGGAAGTTTGAAGGAGATACTATTTTCGTTTGAATGCAGCGTATTTTGTCAAAGTAAATAAACATTCTTTCAGGCTTTTAAACACTTAATGCGTTTTGTGTGCAGTTGGGGATTGTTAACATTCATTCAGAGTTTGTAGCTGCTATTAAGTTATTAAGATAATAGATTGACAATGTTTCAAGGTGAAATAAGTGTAATAATGCTTTTTGTTTACGTGAATTAAGTTTAAATGTTATTTAAACATTCTTCAAAAGGAAAATAAAACACGATGCCCGATTTTTATATGAAAACATTTGAACAAAGATTTGAATTCAAAATATTTGTCTGTTAACCCTTTCCCATCCTTTCAAAAACTCATTTTCATGTTCCCTTTTTTTACACAAACAACTCACCAAAAACATCTCAACATAGCATTCATACTTGTATATTGTATTGCGTAGACTACAAGTCAAGAAGACGTTTTAAGAAACAAAAACCTGTTATAGACAAGCTCACCACATTAAAACAAAGATCATCCAGTGGAACAGATGCTATAGACATTAGAAATCAAATCTGCAGTCTGTAAAATAGTCTGTAAATAATAAATGCCTATCCAATGAATTCAATAAGCAATATACTTAGACATACTGATACGATAGACATAGATCAAAAATACAACCACCAAACAAACTTGATAAAACTGGACCTTTCTTGTAATAATGATTTCTCAGTATGCCCCCAAAGTAACGCTCATTCGGAACGACACAATAGGCAAGATAAAAGTACTCTTTAAGACTATGGCAATATATTCAAATGTATTCAAAACACACACTGTTATGTCTGTAGGTAGCTGAAGCGCAGCAAAATATGATCTCATATAACGGGATTATGAATTAATTAATTAAGATTGTTTCAAAATGTGATAGTGGAATTATAAAAATAGCTACAAATGTCGAGGAAGCGAAGCCCATGTTCTCGACAGTACTAAGTGAGGCCAACAGCAAATGTTTCTCCGGTGATAAATCATGGTCACATATTATATTATACCGCAAAATGAATAATATGTAGGTTAAAGGAAATAAAGAGTTTATGATGTATTTATATCAACTGTTACCTCAGGAATGTTTTATCTGGTAAAAGATATTTTGGTATCGTTGTTGTAAGATAATGATTTGTGCTTGCTGTTATTTTGGAGTGTCATGATGCAATGTTAAGTTATCACATTAATAGGTTTTAGTCTGTTCATCTGTCATTATGTAATCTAATTTTGAATTGAAACTTGCATGTAACCGTGCTATTTATTTTTCTAATGAGAGACTAGTTACATTTTGTCGGACCGTAACAACAACCGTCTTTCACGTGATTATGTTCTCTTGCTCTTTACTGTGTTTCCGTGCCCTTTGCTACCAAATTGACAGCATTATTTAAAAGGATTACAAATGAAACGTCGTTTTGAGTCAGTACTGTTAATGTGGAAGTGGACTTTGGTATAGATTTACGATAATCATAAATGATTTTGAAATAAAATTGCTTTTTATCATACATTTGTGTATACCCCTTGTTGATGATGGGTTGCCTCTTAAGTTAAAGCATCAGAATTGCAGACACCGTTTTCCCTGTGTGATCGTAAGAGGTGACTAACTGGGTTCGAGAATTACTGGAGTCTATGCATCTCTTAGCTCCGGCAAATGAGGCGGTTTTGACCTATGTTTGTAATTCCTGATGTTAGCCATGGTCATCTTTCCTGTTTTGTGGCATATGACCTAATTTGCGTTGATGCACCGTAAAACCAAACAATACATTTGTATATATTGTAAACGTTTTGATTTAAGGTTGCTGTGTAATATATTTTCAATTGCATTTTGATTCTTCGAGATGTTTCTCTGCAAAATTTCCTTTCAAATCCATAAATGCATGCATGATTATAAGTTTTAGTGATGGCAAAGGTGGACACTTATTAAGTACAGGAAAATTTATGACAGAAAAATATAAAATCGTCTTCATAAGTTTATTCATATTCTACAACCCGTCGAGAAAAAGTCGAGAAACATTGTCTTCTTGTTATTTATTAATGCCACTAAAATGAAAATATTACTATGCTTGAGTAATGTGTTATAACTGTAACTATTTGAGGACAACCTTGATGTCTGATAAATTACCGTTAGAGCTTGCTGTTAAACATCTCTTGTCAACACAACCAGCTGTTTTACTGCCTGATGTAGTTTGGTTACAGCAAAACATATGCGTGTCGGGAAGTCCTTCAAGGCTTGCCTTATGATGGAATATTATGATGTATGATATTATAACATATTGTTTTAATATTTGCAGTGACATTTTGTTTTGTTTGACATTGTATTGCCAATGATTATACTGTTACAGCAAAATATGGTGTCAACATCAGCAAGGTGTTTTGGTATGTGCAGCTTTCAAGGTCGTCCCGGGTTTAAGTTCCTTGAGCTTTCTCCTCCACTTTATCCGTTGGCATATTGCTTTTTTTTTCTTAAAAATGATCACCTGTCAAATTTATTGAATCTTTAATATCTTGATTATGAAAGTTTTCGCAGTAAATTACATGTAAGAGATGAGTTGGTCTGAACTTCAAATAGAGAAAAACTGATCCCTAAAGAATTCCTAAAAAAGACAAACTTTTAATTGTAGCAGGCTCGATTTGATTGTGCCTGTTCATGGACAGTACTGGGGAAATGCAAGTTACCATCCACGCCCCCTAGCACCGGCCGATTAAGTCCGATTATTTTGCTTCCAATTTTCTTATACATCCTTATTTCTTTTTTCAAATAAATTCCATGAACAATATAAATTTAAGTCAAGAACAATGGGGTAATGTGTAGGAAATGTATGATGCGCATGTTCGCCCGTCAATCACCAATAAGTCAATGGAACATCTATGAGTATTGAAATGGGGTTCAACAACACATTAAAGCACAACAACACCATATGGCTCAACAACGCAGCAACACCTTATGGCTCAACAACACAGCAACACCATATGGCACAACTACACAGCAACACCTTATGGCGCAGCAACACAGTAACACCATATGGCGCAACAACATAACAGAACCATATGGTTCAGCAGCACAACACCATATGGCTCAACAACTTAACAACATATTATAACTCAAAAACACCTTATGGCTAGATAACACAACAACACCTTATGGCTCAACAACACAACAACACCTTATGGCTCAACAACACGACAACACCTTAAGGCTCAACAACACGACAACACCTTATGGCTCAACAACACGGCACCATTTAACGGCTTACCTTGTGGTTCAACAATTCCTTATGTAGGGTAGAGGTTGTTAAAATATCAGAACAATTTTATCTTTCACTTTGCTTCTTTATTACTTTTTGAAGGGTCCTGGGAAACAAATAAATTCTCAAAGGAATATGCGTATTAAATCTCTAGATAAGGTTAAATGGGTTTCATGCTGGTGACGTCACTGATTGCTCTTTGTTGAACACAGTACAGCCATAAAAAAGATGTAGACATAGATATTTCATATAAAATTTGAACTTAAATCTCCCGAAATTGTTAACGTTTTTATCGCCAATCAAGTGCAGCATCTCGATGCTACAGCAGACGGGTTCTAGTACATTACCCTTTCTACAATGGATTTAACGATCATTATAAACGCTCATCTGTTAATGACATCAGTACGATAGATCGGTTCCAAAAGTTGCATTTTTAGATCTTGATTACGTCTAAATATAGTAACGGCGTTTCTAAATCTGTCTTATGAAATCGGTTAATCAATCCAAGTATCCTGGAGAGAGGAAATCTTATGGCAATAACAGTTGCACGTGAATCTCCTCGGAGGAGGATCGTCTGCGAACGTATCGATTGGATAATTATTGAACAATCTTTTTATTACTGAAAATAAATGTGGAAACGTAAGAATACGCAGATATTATTTCTTCTTTTTTTTTTGCCAAGAGATGTTTGGAATTCTTCTGCGCATGTTTGAAATATTTGTTCGACGCATGTTTGAAATAGTTGTAACAATTCTTCGCCATAATTCCTCCATTGTCGTTGTTTAATTATAAAGTAATTATAAAGATAAAAATCTACGATTGTGTTAGATTTATCTACGTAAACGCTTGGTTGATATTAAAACTAGTATAAAAATAAAAGCAGTAAACCACTTGACGTATATTTTCGTATTGAATTTAAAGATCTTTTGACATTATTGCAATTAACGATTTGGTATGACGTCAGTACCATAAAGATGTGTTAAAACAAACAATTTACCGATTACATGTTTATTACTGTATTGCCCTTTCATAACCGATTCTTGTAAAGTACACAATGTATATCATTTCTTTTATATTATGCTTATTTCCTATAACAAAATAATTATTCTGAATTAGTTCCTACTCTTGGTATACTAATTATAGCGTAGCAATGTCGTATACTGTCGTAGACATTATCACAATATTATTACATAATGATACAGTTTTATATATCCTATTGTAGTTATGTTGATTATGTAATCTAACAGGTAATGATAATATCTGCCAGTAGGTTAACTGGAATCAGGAAGAGTACATCTGACCAGGTTACATGTTATACGAGAACTAATATATTAATCGTAGGTGCTGAATGGAATGTCCTTGACCACCTAGCATCAATATAAAATGACAAAACACAATAAAAATAAATAGATTGTGCAACTTTTTGATGATATGATTGTAAAATACATTAAGGTTTGAAATACCCGGCAACGGTAGAATTTAAGTTGTATGTCACATCCGCGTGTATGCGTTTGTTCAACCTCGTGAATTCTTGTGAATTTCTGAACTTGGTAGCGTTAATTTGCGCTCCGTTGTTCAGTCAACTTCTTCAATGTCCTCGTCGTTGTACTTTGTTGTACATGTACTTTTAAATACAGTAAACAAGACTCTTTTTATCATAAGTCACATAGACGCTTGATGGAATACATGTATGTCGTGTTGTAGATGTTTATGCTTATATACGTACAATGCGAAATAATGCCAATGGGCTTGTGTGGTTCTGTGCAATATTGGATTGCATTACAGACCTAGCAAGTTGTAAACCTAGCTCTGTGTACTTGGTTTCAGTATTGTTGATCTTGATCTACCAGCTGTCGGAAATAGTTGACATTTAGAATATATTCTAGTTGACATTCAATAAGACATTCTTATACCGTGCACCTGCTGTAACGTGGGTGGAATTGTATATGCAGGAGTTTGGTGTTTTTCAGTGCTTGCCAATATTTGCAACCAGATTTAAATATGAAATATATTATATTATACATGTATATGTTATTTGACATATTGCGTTCTGTACAACATATATATTCTCGTGAATAATTTTCCCGCTATAAGCGAAGGGGTTATAGGAAACGTTGGTGTACGTTCCGGTTTATAGAAGACGTTGATACGTTCCGGTTTATGGAATACGTTGAAACGTTACATCTTTCACGATAGTTAGAAGAGAGACGCTCCAATGTCTTCTTTTTGTTTGTCAATAAGAAGTGATATTATAGTTTTACAGACGTTTCTCGTATATAAATTTATATGTCAATTCGATCAATTACACTAAGTCTTGTCAGCAGTCACGATAACAAAAATATCAAACACATATTCAGAAAGCTATTTATATTTAATGTGTTTTGTATCTGGCTTATTAAAAAGAAAGAAATGATGGCTATCATGCAAACGTTTCTATACAGTAACCGTGTTTATTGTTATATATTTGTTTAATAAATACATTTGCTTATAAATATTCTTATTTTCCCCCCATAATACAGACTTAGTCTCAAACATTTGGATATAGCCTGGCAAGGTCTGAGAAAATAGTACTGAGAAACAAAAATGAACTTGTATTTACAAAGTACACATTGAGAGGGTTCGAGTCTCGCCAGCGTCTTCGGATAATTCAGTGAATAAGCTATCCTATACTAGCTTACGGGACGTCGCTGGTTCGACTCGGGTGCCTGTTTGTGCCCGAGATAATGTACAGAGGGGCATGATACAGTTTTTATTTTCATACAGTAGTTAATTAGTTAGTGTTTGTTTTCATTCCATATATTATGACGTTCTATAATTAATGTCTGTTATTTTGCTGTTATAATAATAAGTTCAAGCAGGGCATTTTCTATAATGGCGAATTAACCTTGACATAATGCCACCAGCAATTACAATTAAATTTTCTCAACCATTGCCAACTATATTATTAGGTGACTGTACATAATGTTTTAATTTCTCGTCTGTTTGCATGTATCTTTCGGCAATCGTATATATATGCCGAGCTGTCACAACCAGAAATCTGCTTTATATTTACATAATATAGGTTAGTGTAAATGATTGTAGATAGTATATATATTCATGTATTATTTATAAACGTCTACAAAACGTTTGACAGAAAAGAATTGGTATTAAAGAACGTTTGAGCTTGAGTGTTGTTATATCTTAAGTTCTTTGACATTGGTATGATATACCAAGAGTAAGCAATGTTTTACCAAGGTGGTGATGAGTTGTTTTTATTTACAAACCCAAACTAGACAGGTAGATTCTATGTACCGTTTCCGCTTACATAATGTAAAAGTAGTAATATTTTTCTTACCTGTGATGATGAGAAATATGACCTTTACCATATCTCTGTGACATAAAGTGTAAAAAATCCCAAACAAACAAACCTTCGCGAAAAAAACTTAGGATGATGTATGTGAAAAAAATGCATAAAACCAGGGAGAAGTAAAATTGAAATCTCAAGGACGAAATGTATACCATGATGACATTTGTACTTTAGGTAGGCAGAATGATGACATTCGTTCTGCAATACTATTGAAATCTAGCTCAAGGACACAAACGCCTGATGTTGACATGATATAAATGCTGGCGTGAAATTGAAATCTCAAGGACGAAATGTATGCGATGTTGACATTACCGAGGTAGACATGATGTACATGTACTTGTTGCCGTGATATTGAATCTAGCGCAATGATGAGATACGCCTGATGTTAACAGATGACATAAAATGCTGACATTGAAATTGAAATCTCAAGGACGAAATGTATGCGATGTTGACATTACCAAGGTAGACATGTGATGTACATGTTGCCGTGTTATCGAAATCTATTAGCACAATGACAAGATGCGCTCGGTGTTAGCAGATGACATGTTTGTTTCCAAATACAAATAAGAAAAATATGTCCTTGGTGTATAAAATGAAGGATGCTGTAAAAATGTGAAGGACAAAATGTCACTTACTACTTTCAAACAGAAATACGAAGATATTATTTCTTCTTTTTTTGCCTCGTATATAAGTTGATTTACCTGATAATTTCATTAAGATAGTTCAAATTATAATTCTAATGCTTATTTTCAGGTAGAAAAATAATAATGAAGTACTTAATTAAGTGAAAACATATTTATATAAAATAGTATCAACAACACTAGTCAACCGTTTTCATCCTTGATGTCAACCGTTTTCAACTTTATGTCAACCGTTTTCATCCTTCACGTTAGCCGTTTTCATCTTTATGTCAACCATTTTCATCTTTATTTTAACCGTTTTCATCTTTATGTTAACCGTTTTCATCTTTATTTAAACCGTTTTCATCTTTATGTCAACCGTTTTCATCTTTATTTAAACCGTTTACATCTTTATGTTAACCGTTTCCATCTTTGTGTCATTCAATCTTCATCTTTATGAAAGGAATTGGATATTTTTATATGACTACAGCAATGGCATGATGTTGCAATAAAGTGGTTAAAATATATTTCATGATATTTAATTATTTATCCAGTGGAGAAATCTAGTTTTCAATATCACCCCCTTCGAAAGTACTCATCAATATCAAAAAGCAAATATAAAGATACAATATTTATTTCCTTTTCATGAGTTTTATCGTTTTATTAAATCTCATGTTGACACATAGCCCTTCTGTCCTGGTTAATATTTTGTTTTTTATATTCAACATTTTTTTTCTTTCGAATGCCTCAAACATGCCATTGTGATAATGCGGGAGTTTGTTTTATACTAACGGGAAGATTGTATTATACTAACAGTGAGATTGTATTATACTAACGAGGAGAGTGTATTATACTAACGGGGAGATTGTATTATACTAACGGGGAGATTGTATTATACTAACAGGGAGATTGTATTATACTAACGGGGAGATTGTATTATACTAACGGGGAGATTGTATTATACTAACGGGGAGAGTGTATTATACTAACGGGGAGATTGTATTATACTAACGGGGAGATTGTATTATACTAACGGGGAGGTTGTATTATACTAACAGGGAGGTTGTTTTACACTAACAGGGAGGTTGTTTTACCCTCAGAGGGAGGCTGCATTATTCTAACAGTTTTTAACGACTATGTTAAGAAGAAGTTTATGGAAATGTGAGGTAAATGTAAAAGTTTGAAAAAAGAATAATAGAAACCGAGTGCACTTCCCTAAATAGGAGAAAATACGTTAAAAATCCCGTTTGTTTTCGATCCAACGTGGTGTATTGCATTAAAGGAAGGAGACGTATTGCGTTTAGCGTTTATCGAATACAAGGACATCTGTTTTCATGAGTCTTGGGAGTGATCACGGCGGGAAAACAGTTTGTATATTCACTTGTTAGTTTACAATTGATAACGCCGCATCATTTCTCTCTCTCTCTCTCTCTCTCTCTATCTCTCTCCCACACATTCTCTGTGTGTATCTACATATTATTCATGCTAACAAAATATTGGCAACGGTTTTATAGGTATTTATAACGTATCCTTACTGTTTTCACACAAATCGTTCGGTAATTTTGTTGTATATTTTCTGAAGATATATAATAACCTCAGCAAAAAGGTAGATTATGTCTAAGAAAATAATACAATAGCGATTATTTAAGCTTTCCGTTTGCTTTACCAAAACAGAACTTACTGAATATAAGAAGTCTAATTTAGTGTATGGACCCACAGACTACTGTGACCAGTTGACATCTTACCGGATGCTTATGGCCTGGTACCAAACTTTAGGACATACAAATGGCTATCTACTTCTTTACTGTCAAAAATCATGTCTTATTTGTTTATGCACATAAGTACATTACTTTGGTATTGGTTTTGTTTGATTCATGAAATTGTTAGAGGATTAACGATTAAAATTGCAGCTGGAAATATGTTGTTTTTCTTTCTGTTACTAGTATTTTTGGCAATGATTTATTTGAATATTTATAAAAGATATACTATGCACATCCTTTAGAAAAAAAATTTTATCACAGAAATTTATTGACATCTGTGAAATTCTTACTGAGTATGTCTAATTTGAGTAAAAGAATGAATTAACTATGTATAGGAAGGTGCGTTCCTTATAACAGGTTAATTAAAGTTAATCTTTTCTAAAAAAAAACTTGCCAGTTTTTTTTATGACATTTTATGTTCTTATTGTGACCAGCTATAGAGATTAGATTTTTAAATATGACACATCTACTTTTTGTGTGAAGTCAAAACATTTACAATTATCAAAATATATTGAATTTGAGCATGGTAGATCTTTAAGATGCTAGCAAGATGAGCAAATTCATTGGAAAGTTTACGAAGCCACACAAGCGCGCCATTTTAACCATTAACCTCTTGAAAATGTGTCAGATTTGCCCTGCTAGAATTTTGAAAATTTTACTCCAAGCGTCGGGGATTTCAATATCAAAATACAACAATAAATGAGTGAACATTGATATGGGCCTTGCCAGCCAAATGTCCGGGCGATGATATTCAGTTCCGGTTCCAACAGATCAAAGGTCAAAAGATACACGTGACCTTGACACAGTTTCACTATTGTCCTTGCAATGTTGCCCAAATTGTGTCTCGTACAGTATGGTGGAAATAAGACTTCATACAGTAAAGCTAGCAGCCAGATTTATAATAAATGTTTAAGTTATTTATTATTCATTTCATATTTAAGTATCACGTGGAAATGATAATTAATATGACCTACTTCTTTGACCTAGTTTGAAAGTGAATTGTGAAAGAGAACGTCTGCTTTACATAATGAATTTTTGATTGACAAAACTTTATAATAATTGTTTATTTAATAAAAAGCAATGAATAATTCGTGTAGCTTTATTTTATTTTTATTCATAATATATTAAACTACGTTATTGATATCTCTATTATTCAGTACGGACACATTATTCAGTACGGACACACCAGACACCAGACATTGTTAGCCATTTACGTAACTTGATATAGACTATTTGTGCAACAATTATGACATATAATTTTATATTATTTCTGTTGGAAATAATTTTAGCTGTAAATAGAAATGATAGGTCTGTACAAATGATTATATATACTTTTGTCTGAATATTGAAATATCTACAGACAAATATTGTTTATAGACTTATTAAGTTATTATCATCACCTACCTACATATATTTATATATTTTAAATAAAACTATGCACAAATAAAATAGGCATTATTTAAATGAAACATAAGGACAAAGTACCGTAACTCTGTTATGTACAGTAAAATCCATTTATATCGATATTGCTTGTAACGATATACTGCTTATTTCAAATTTGTTACCACTGGGATATAACAATATTCGGATATAACGATATCCGGGTATAACGATATCAATTTCGGTGGTCACTTGAATATCGTTATAAGCGGAGTTTACTGTAATATATTGGAGTAATGTCCCTTTCGACGACATGTCACAATACTCTTAGGAACTGTTTACTTTAGAGAGACGCCTACTTGCTCTCCTACTCGAAGACTTGCTATTTATAGAACTTTCCATACAAATGTTATCTGAATTGGCGTAGACAGGCTATTCCCCATATAGTATTCTCATCAATAGATACTTAATTTCTGAACGAGATTTATGTCCATACATGATTTATATGACTGGACAGGGATTTTAAATACTAGTTCACCGTAAAATACTATTTATAGAAGTCAAAATATTTTATTTGGTCGTATTCGCATCGACAGTTTGTCTCTTAAAAAAGTATTTTGTAAATTGAATAGGAATCGTTTATTTATTACTTGCGTTAAAGATAAACTATGCTCATCTTTTAGTGAAAAAAAATTAGTCACAGAAATGTGTTGAAATTTATGAAATTCTAACTGAATATGTCTAACTTGAATAAAAGAATGAATACGCTATGTATGGGAAGCTGCATTCCCTGTTACGGGTCAAGTAAAGTTGGTCTTTTCTTAAAAAACTGCCAGTTTTTTTAATGACACTATATATTCATATTATGACCACCTATAGTAAATATTTCTAACTTTGTATGAAGTCAAAACCTTTTTTATTTTATGTTAAAAAAGAGTCTGTGTAGCAATTATCAATATTTTCGAATATCAAATTTGAGCAAAGTATATCTTTAAGAAGTAGTCACAGTTCCGCCTTGTCTGTTGAAGATGACATAGTCATTTCCTGACTAGGTTATGCCAATCATATCAACATCATTGACATATCAACATTATTGACATATCAACATCATTGATGCTGAGAGAAATTAAAAGACCAAACGCTCAAATCATTAAATTCCTAAATTGGCTATTATATTGTATTGCGCGTGTGGATTTGTTTCTTCGTGCTATTCATGTAAATATCATTTGTATATAATATTTGAAACTTGTGGGTTATGTATGTTTATATATAAGAAAGTGATGAGATTATTTCTTCATGTTATTCTCGTAATTATATCAAATTTTGACAGACCTGATAGATCAGTAAATATCATTTGTAATATTTGAAATTTGTGAGTTACGTATGTGTATACATGTATATAAGATGAAAAATATTCGACACATATTCCTTAATTAGGGCGTGAAAATTGTTAATAGATCATAAACTTTTCACCCGTTAGTATGTATTTATAGAATGTAGACGGTTTGTTGTTTTTTATACTAAGCAAAACGTCTTCATAACATGGCAAGTGTTCAATAGATGTACTGTTGTTCCCTGACAGAAAATTCCATAGTTAACAGATAATGTATTTCACAAAACATGACATAGTCAGCTTGCCAAAATAATAACGTTTTACACGTGCAGTACAACACGTGTTGCAGATGAAAATATTCCACTCTGTCACAGAACAGCGACAAAACGCGCTTGCCAAAAACACTATACGCTTGCGTTACACGTGCGACAACTGAACACATTAAATTTTAGAAAAAAAGATATTTGGCACGTTTCCGTAGAGTGATAGTGGTAATGAAGGAAGTCGTTCCAAAAAGCAATGGTTAAGTAAACCGCAAATTTTCCTTAACGATATGAACTCAAAAATGCGCAGAAATTACTTAACGATCTCAATTTATGTATTTTAGAATTTAAATGATGTGGTATTATTTTTAGTATAATTGCACGTGCGTTTAAAGCCTACGTAAAGGTGTTCATGTATTTCAGCGCAGCTTTTTTGTCACCACGTTCATGGTAAACTGTGGTAAAGTTTTTTCCTTGGATAAGAGCTAAGATTAGATTTGGGTGCAGTAAATGATTTAATTTGTTCTCTAGGGAGCACCTGTTTCTAAGATATAATGCATCAAAAAGTTGGAAAGATAAAATCAGTTCTTCGTCTGTTATAAAAGGAGGAACAATAACCAGTCACATTTTGTCGTGTATTTTTAAAGCTGCACGCACCAGGTCCGTGCTATTTTGATTTAAAAGAGATGTTAATATTATGATAATATACCGTACTTCATTCAAAAAGAGTACTACAATAATGATACATTGAAATGAAACAAAAACAAAAAACATTTGCATAATAAAAAAATAAAAAAAAATTAAATAATATAAAAACTAAAAAGGGGTTTAAAAATTTAAATTTTCAACTTTAAAAAAAAGTTAAAAAATAAATGTGGGAAAATTTAAAAACCAGTGCTAAATATTTTAAAATTAATCCTTTGGGGATACGGGTAGTCCCATTTTTTAATCCCGTTTTCGTGTTTCTGGGAGGTTGTCAAGCGGGTTTATTTAGCATGTTTCCCCCTCTTTTTAAAAGGAATTGTTTTTACAGAGCAGATTACTGACCCGAAAAAATGGGGATTCCTAACAATGCCGGGCATTCCCCGGGAAATAAAACCCGGGTTGTGATTCACAGACCAACCCCTTTTAAAATTTAGAGGGGAAGAAATTTGGATTCAAAAACGAAGGACTGCATTGCCCGGGGAAAGTAAAACCCAAAGGGTTTTCCCTTATTCCAGCCCAAGTTTTACAAATTGCTAAATTTGGGGGAAATTTAAGAACAAAAATTGGTTGTTTTTGAAAAGCCTTGATATTTTTTTCTATTTTGGGAAATCTTCCCATTTTTTCTTTTATTTAAATAATTTCTGTCCTAAATATTGAATGTGTTCTCGTTCTTTTGCTCAATTTTTTTTTGATACGCAAAGAACTCAAACAATGATAAACAGAATTACCTGTATATAAAAATAATGTAAAAAGATCAATATTTCACCTAAATACCCAAAATATAAAAGAAATGCCAATATTTGGCCTAATAAAAGGTAGTAAGGTCGAATATATGAAATTATAATACTATGAATTCCGCAGTACAATAGGAAAATTCTCTCGTGCGTCATATTGTATTGAACCTAAATTCGTTAAGTAATTATTTACATTTTTTCTCTAATAATAGAATAAATTATTCTATAATGGAAGAAGACCTGGGTCGCATAGTTAGTAACAGTATTTTGTATCAAAATATTTTCATTCTTAGTTGTGTAGGGAAATGTTATGACTCTAAATTTAACCTTGTATCACTACGCCGGACTATTTATTCAAAGTAATAATAAAAGTTGAATGGTGGTATTTTTAAAGTATTTTAACACATTTACATTGCCTGCAATATCCTTAAATCTTCATATCTACTTAACGCTGCCAAGTTTTCCAAGTAAAGAAATAGTTTAAAAAGCTTCTACTTAATGTCCTAATTACTTTGTTATTAGAATCTACTTATGAAGACTTTTAACACTTGAGATTATTTATTTATTTGATTTCAGCATTATTAATGCGCATGATCAGCTTAATATGTAATTGATAATTCCAGTAGTTAGTTAATATTTTCTTTTCTTTGAATTCATCATTAACTGAATCGTGGGTTGAACTGTTTTAATATTTTGTATATTGCATTTTATTCTTTAGGATTAAAATACTGTTTGACAAACAGATTTAAAGCAGTATTTTGACGCTACTGTGCGAGGCAAAATGTATAAAATAATAAAGAAAAGAAGTCCCAGTCTTATTGATATCTATATATAGGACAATTAAGACAATATGAAAATATTTTGTAAAAACAACTTGTTGGCAAACAAAAGTAGTTTTTTTGGCACACATTCTTTTTTAAAAGTTAAATATGACATTGACCGAGTGCCTTTATATATATACGCAATTCTTGTTCCTTATTATACCTGACTTTGAGTTGTTTAAATTATTTAAAGTATTTTTTTAGCATGTGTCTTGGGTGAGAGCCAGAGATTTAAAGAATTGATAACCGAATTTTAGTTGATTTTCTAAATTTGAATATGGGTTGTCTTTTGTTTTCGGATTTGTATAATGACATTCTCTTCATCATTATATACTGAAGCACGTATGAGACATTGTGATATTTCTCCTATTCTTGTATTATTTAATGATCACGAGATAGTTACTAAATAAAAAACAATCAAATTTGCTTATTCGTGACAACGAGATTATAACAAAGAAAGAATATAATATATAATTATAAAATATAATTTTCTAATTCGAAACCAAATGAAATCGTTATCTTGTGGCCACATGTCAACTTCAATCTTAACTTCTCGGAACTTTCCGTGAAAATTCGGATAAAATAATATGAATAATATGCGAAGAGTTCCGTCCGGATGACAATATCATTGGGCGAAATTATCTCCTGGTGACGAGTTAGCGAAATTTTGTATATTTTTCTCGTGCCAAAGAATATCACGATGTCCCCTTTGTGCTTCCGTAAACACATGTTCATGTTGTTGACAAACAAATGACAATGAATAGACTTTGTACAACTGTGTGTATTTTCTTAATGTAATTAAAACCTTCGCGCTCTTTTTGTTCATTGTAACATATTGTTTTCTGAAGTGGATCAAGTGTTTTATGAATTTCCGATTTTTTATTCTCATGAATTCAGTGAATTCAGTTTATACTAGGAAGTGAAATTGAAAGTAGAAGAAACATAATCTAAGTTAGTGTTACGCCGGGTTCAAAGGCGCGTATTTTTTATTTTCAGCTTCTTTTTTTTTTCCTTCCCTTTTTTGAACGTTAAGTAGTTTGTTATGACTTAAGTGTTGTGCTTTTTCCAGTAATTAATAAGGCGATGATTCAAATTTAGATAATATCATTATGAGCTGAAAAGCAGTTGTGTGAATTGTATTTTGAAGTATGTTAAGTAACAAACTTTTGAAAGGACACTAACTCAATCTTTAAGACACCTTTTCAACATTTGTATTTTTCCCGCCAAATGTTTCACCGGTAGTTTCTATATGTACTAACTATATCTTTCGTTATAAACAGTCTATACAAATAGCAAAATCATTCTGGTCACATGACAAAAAAGCAGTACATGTATATAAATGATCTCTATATAAACAAACAAACAAACAAACAAACACATATGAATAAATATATGAATTAATAAATAAATAAATGAAAATGATTGCAAAAATGAAAAATAAAAATAAACAAATAAAAAAATGAAAAAAATGTAAATTATTGTAAACAGAAGTTTTATATAATAAACAAAATATTTGTTTAACAAAAAATTGTTTATATAATGGAGAGCTGTTCTCAAATGCTGACCATAGATTTTTTTAGTGTATTCGTATAATTGTAGTAGAAAAAAAAACGAATCGTGAATCAGATAAAAATCATAAGTGAAATGTATACATAAATATCACATATACAAAGAATGCGTATGAATTTTAGAAAAAAAATGTGAATAACAGTTTCACGTTTGTCTGATTAAGACATTTTAACTTGGCAACTATTATTGTTTGACCATAGGCGGCATGGCCGAGAGTTTAAAAACGTAACGCGTCAGACTAGTAATCTAAGAATTGCTGGCTGCGTGGGTACAAACCCCGTCAGGGGCAAGCCGTTGTTTCCGTGGGCAAGAAACTTTACATTCGTTTCTTAGTACTGGTTGATTCCAGGAACGGATTCGCTAAGCTTATAACTTTCAACACAATCGAACTAAAATTAATGAGTTTAAACTAGAAGGTGTCATGATATTTTTGCATAAGTCTTCTCACTAATTTTATAACTGGGATACCAGAGTGATGCCCCCTTTATTTTGTTTTAATTGCTCGTGAAACCTTAATTCAGCCTTCTTCAACATGCATGTATATTGTTTTTTTTTTTTTGTTATTTCAAAATCCCGCGCAAATTCTGATCAGTAAACATTACGAACTATATAGAGAATGTCTTGAGAAACATTCATCTTTAAGACGAATAGCAGACGTCTCCTTTCTGTACTAGACTGGTTATTTACGCGGGAAGAAAGTGAAGGTCTGGCCGTAATTACGTCTGCTCGAAATATATCAAATAGTCGTCTGCATTAGTAAATTGGTCGAGTAAGTCAATATATTGTACATTAAGAGTTTCTCCAGTCTGGAACGACCTTATAATTCCTTTCCGATGGATTCGTCTCCCGCCTTTTTCTCGTCTGCGAATCTTCGTCTGCTACTTCTTTTTGAACATCGTTTCATCATCAGATATATGGATTTTTGTTTTTCTGCGCAGTTTCTTGGCAATGTCGTCTGCGAATTTCCAAATATGGAATGTGAACAATACTGGAATTAAGATGAATGTTTCGTCTGCCTTTATCTGGTATCGTCTGGTTTTATTTCTTGTAGAAATCAAGCAACGCATTAAATTGAGGCTAGCGATGTGTGGAATTTACTTATTTAAAGGGGGAAGGCCACGTCTTTTGAAGTTTTTTGTCCTTTGCTTGAATGTACATTGAGCTTTGAAAAAGTAGTCACTGAAAAGAAAATGGACAATCGATATTCTGATACATTTTTACAAATATTTAGCAGAAGATAATTCACCGTCGGAAAGTCAAAGAGAATTGTTGTTACATAATTGAATACATTACACGCAAGTTATTAATTGTGTTCTGAAAAAAGAAGACATTTTGAAACTCTACAAT
Organism: Ruditapes philippinarum; assembly: GCF_026571515.1. NCBI lineage: Eukaryota > Metazoa > Mollusca > Bivalvia > Venerida > Veneridae > Ruditapes > Ruditapes philippinarum. The sequence goes on along the minus strand of NW_026860721.1, from coordinate 13,125 downwards.
TTGATTTTTTTTTTAACTTTCAGCATGTAAGAAAATAGTTTGAAACAATGAAGGAGTCCAATCCCAAGAGTCTCATATATGTTAATAAATTTCTCACTGGGGTTATTATCATGTAGATATTTCTGTTTTAATCTTGCCATTGGCGTCAGTGTGCAATTATCACTTTCATTAATTTTTGTCACATATTGTTATGAAACCAGATAGAATTATAGGAATGGCCGTGGTCCATTTGTACGTCTGTATGTCCGTTCCATGTCCACTCCAAACCTTTCAAGAATTTTTTGTTGTAAAATTTGGTTCCATGCAGTCTTTTCTGTACCACTCTGGTGCCCTCCGAACCTGAAATAATAGCCGGAGGGGCAACTGATGTCTTTCTCCACTTATTAAGCATGAACAGTTACACTACTAAGTTGGTGCGACGTAATACCCAACAAAAATATAGTGCGTTGTATGTGCGTTCGTTGTATTTAAAAATTGTCTTCCTTTCTTTTTTAGCTCGACTATACGAAGTATATGGAGAGCTGTCCTACTCGCCCCGGCGTCGGCGTCGGCGTCCGCGTCCGCGTCCAGATTTTAGATTAAAGTTTTGGTGCAGTAAAATATTTTTCACTATAACTTTGTCATTTCTTAAGGTATCAACTTCAAACTTCAAATATAATTATGTTCCTTATCATCAACCACATCTTATGTGACAAGGTTCATAACTCTAGCACCAATATTTTCAGATTTATCTCCCCTTGAACTTAGAATTTTCCTTAAAAATTACTATTTTTTTACTGATACTTCTTTATTTCTTAAGGGATCAACCTCATACTTCAAATATATGTACCTTATCATCATCCCCATCTTATGTGACAAGGTTCATAACTCTAGCACCAATATTTTCAGATTTATCTCCCCTTGAACTTAGAATTTTCCTCAAAAAATACTATTTCTTACTGTTTCTTCTTTGTTTCTTAAGGGATCGACCTCATACTTCAAATATATTTACGTTATCATCATCCCCATCTTATGTGACAAGGTTCATAACTCTAGCACCAATATTTTCAGATTTATCGCCCTTTGAACTTAGAATTTTCCATAAAAAATATTATTTTTTACTGTAACTTATTTATTTCTAAAGGGATCAACTTCATACTTCAAATATATTTACGTAATCATCATCCACATCTTATGTGACAAGGTTCATAACTCTAGCACCAATATTGCAAGAATTATCTCCCCATAAACTTAGATTTATTTACTAGAAAAACATTATTTTTTATTTTAACTTTTTTATTTTTAAAGGTATCTACCTCAAACTTCAAATACTTATACCTTATCATTAATTACATTTTATGTGACAATGTTCATAACTCTTAAAGCAATATTTACAGATTTATCTGTCTTTGAACTTAGGATTTTCTTTCAGAAATATAATAACTTCTTTACTTTTTAAGGTATCTACTTCAAACTTCAAATATATATTTCTTATCATTACACAAATGTTGTGTGGCAAGATCCATAACTCTAGCATGACTATTTCTATAATTATTCCCCTTGATCTTGGAATTTATGTTAACAAATGTTATTTTTTACTATAACTTAATACGTAATTATACATAATTGATTTTTCTTTCATAGTTTTGTCCTCCTTACTGCGTCCAGTATTTTATTAGTCGAGCTTCGCTGTCTCCTGTGACAGCTCTTGTTAAATGCGACATATAGTAGTTCCGGTATAATCTTCTAATGTTATATTTGTTTATAAACATTTGATATATTGACAACGACCTTGTAACGGGTCATCTCGCGTACTTTAATCGCCGTATCTTGTCCTTTATGTAAACAAGACGGTACTCACTAACACGATCGTCACCTTTTTTGCCAGATGGTCAAGCAAAATAACGCCGATGTTTTTGTTTTATCTAACTGGACATCTGCTGTTGATTATTGATTTGATAATGTATCTACTAAGTTTATATAAGATATAAGTATTGATATACATAACAAAGATAGTACATTTTGTATTATCAATTGAAGATGACCCGTAGTGACTAAAGCCAAGTTATTATGTAGAAGTTTTATCACTATTTGTGTTTACTTTTATGATTCCGTGTTTGAGTTAAGATACCAGCGTAGAGACTTCAAACGAAATTGAAAAGTAAATATAAAGTGGTCAGTTGTGTAAATATAGATGAAAGGAAGGATAGATCTATGACGTAAATGAGTTGAAAGGGCACTTGTTGACTTTTTGACTTAATTTTTTTAGCTCACCTGTCCACTCAAAGACAAATCATGACAATCGCAACTTTTCGGACCTTTTCGTCATACGTCGGTAAAAGACTTCTGAGCAGTTTGCGTGTTATCACGATAAGCTCCATAATTTTAAGCATGAATTATTTTCTTTATTCACCGCTAGTGTTAAACATTTTTAAAATTACACAGATGTCACGTCCTATTCTTTACGTTATTGGATGTCTGTCTTTTTAAAATTTAATTTGCCTTAATAAGAGTCGAAGACTTTGACCAGAATTGTACATAGTTTATGTAGTTGTTTTGTTGTTGAAAATGTTGATGAATCATTCGGAACCCCTCGGCTATGATTTATAATTCTAATCCGAATGGCCGAGAAGACGCGATTGATTGATAAATATCTTTTCGCTAAAGGTGTATGCGCGCTAAAACATGAAAGTGTGTCACAATAGCGGAAAGTTCGCAAAAGTGTTACTCTGTACCTTTTGATCTTTTTCGAATTTTTATGTTTCATTCATTAGAAAAGTAGGTAATGTTGTTAAAGTAAGTTTTATGCGTTACTAATCTTTATTGTTATCAATAAACTTACATAGCTATAATGCGTATACATGTCGATGTTCATATGTATATACATGTCGTGGGGACTGTAGAAATAGTTTCTAATATAGACAAAAAGTTCGAGAAATATGTAACTGATTTTTAATAGATTCAGAACTTTTTTTCATGTAAATGCATATATAGCTACATCGGCTTTTGGATTTTAATTTTAGAAAAATATATCCGACCATGCATAGATCTTTGTGTTTTATACGCTTTTAATTGTTGCTTTTTAGAAAATATGTTACAATAGGAGAAAGCTAGCAAGTTTTAGATAAAAACATGTTCAAGATAATTATCAGAGATAATATTGACATCAGCTGTGACAACATAAATTATCTTTTGTCCATAACTGTATAGTACAGATAGGGGAACATTTATTTTCTAAAACTAAAACATGAAAATGCATTGTACTGAACTGTGTACAAAGTAAGGGTGCAAAATATGTGTGTCACAAATGACACAGTTTTCGGTTTAACCTCTATATGAACTATGTTTGATCTCTTTACCAGAGAAAATGCAGAACAATCAGAAAAGAACGTAAAAAACAGAGTGCTTAAAACTGTAATTATTTTCCAAAGATATTAAATGCGATATAATTCGAGAGATAAAGGTTTTATAGTGTACTCTTGAATTGTTAGAACAATATACAGAAAGGAACGCCAGAAAGGTAAAACAAACAAAAAACGCGAAAAGAATTTACACCACAAATTACACGAAAAGTTTGACGTACACGGTTCCTGTGTTTCATTGGGGCGACATTGGGTCAGAAGGACTCTCACTGTACCTCTGCTTTAACATCTATTTCTTGACCTTTTGTGTTTGTAAACAAAAGTCACATTAAAGCTGTGTGCCCATTCTCCTCTACTTTTAGGTATGATCTAATGTATACATACGGTATAGATATAGCTGATTATAATACGTAATAGTTCGTAAATAAAGTCATGTACCACTTGCCATATAGGATGGTCACTCATGACCACACATCTGCCGATTATTTTATCTACTTCAAAATGTTGCGTCTAATGCAACTGATTGCAATATTTCATTCTAACTGGGACATAAGTTATGTCCCAGATTCTAATAGAACGTAATTAAAACCTTGTATACAAGATTATATAATTGTTGCTTCAAATTTGAAATTTATTTAGAATTATGATTGCGGATACAGTACGTTACTACGTATTTCAAACGTCACGTACGTTACACATGAGTATATTTTACAATTCCATAGATATTCTTTGCCCCATTCATGGCATTTTTTAAAAAAAAAATTCATACCATTCATTTTATACACTGCTGATACGTTTTTGTCCTCTCCTGAAACGACACTTGTCTTTGTTCACATCATTTGAGCCGCGCCATGACAAAACCAACATAATGGGTTTGCGACCAGCATGGATCCAGACCAGCCTGCGCATCTGCGCAGTCTGATCAGGATCCATGCTGTTCGCTATCAGTTTCTCTACTTGTTATAGGGTTTGTAAGTGAACAGCATGGATCCTGATCAGACTGCGCGGAGGCGCAGGCTGGTTTGGATCCATGCTGGTCGCAAACCCACTATGTTGGTTTTGTCATGACGCGGCTCATTTCAATGCATTCATGATATCAATGAAGTTAGTAAATATTGTGCCAAGTCTTACAACAATAATCACTTTGTGCTAGAAGAAGTAGAGTAAACGGCAAAATCGGTCAAACTTTATAAAGTAATATGTTTAAAATCCAGCCACATAACTATACAAACATATGCTGCTTCTTGAACATTTTAGTATCTTTAAATTCCTTTAATTCGGTCGATGGTTAAAAAGTTGCTTTGTTTTGTTGTTGTTTTTATTGATTTATTTATTTATTGATTGATCGGGATTGGGACTGCAGTTATGTATCGCATTTAGTTTAAACAATATTTAATGGTTTTTATTTTTCATTTAGATAATAAAGTACAAATTTTTACGGAGTGAGTAAAAAGCATTTTTTTTAAACACTTTATGTGAAATTAATGATGAAATTTTGAGGAAATAATCTCACTGAATGTTGCAATTATGGAAACTCGTGACGACCTTGCAATATCTAATCTTAGTCACGAGATTGCACCTGTAACCCCCGTTATCTTTGCGTATTTAGGTCTTGTTTATTTACATTCCTTTCTCGAAAGATGTGGAAAGTCAGTCCACCTCTTAACAGAATCGTAAATGTTTCAAAACTTTATCCTATCGTACGTCAAATTAAAATTACTTTAATTTAATGTCATAAGATGGCTCATGAAATGTTATTCTGTAGCAAATCCAACCGTTACACGGACAACAACGCAACAGCGACCTTCATATCGACTTAACAACGCAAAAGCGACCTTCATATCGACTTAACAACGCAAAAGCGACCTTCACATCGACTCAACAACGCAAAAACGATCTTCACATTGACTCAACAACGCAAAGCCGACCTTCACATCGACTCAACAACGCAAAGCCGACCTTCACATCGACTCAACAACGCAAAGCCGACCTTCACATCGACTTAACAACGCAAAGCCGACCTTCACATCGACTTAACAACGCAAAAGCGATCTTCGCATGGACGCAACAACGCAAAACTGACCTCCACATAGACAAAACAACGCAAAACCGCCCCAAAAAAACTAAATAAATAAAATAAAAATAAGAATTAGGCAAACACTTTTGATATGCGTAACGTATGGTTAATAATGTAAGGCACCTTTATTATACAGATACAATTCAAACATGTTTTATAAAGAACTCTTGACAAATTTATACCTTTATCAATGTGATAACGAGTAAAAACGTAACACAAAAAGCTTATTTATAAACTGCACATCAAACAGGTACATACAAGCCTATCTCGTAATAAATCGTTGCGCAGGTATGTGCGAGCTTTCCTTTTAAAATTAAATTTAAATTTCAAAGGGTTTTAAAACGATTTCCCCCCTTTTTTAAAAAAAAGGGGGCCCTTTTAAATTTACAACCAAACTCCCACTTTAACCCGGGTTTAAACCCCAAAATTTATGAAAAAAACCGTGAGGAAGGGCAAAAATAAAAAAAGTTTTTATTTGGGTTATACAAAAAAGAAAAATTTTTGGAAAACAGTTTTTCTGGGAAAAATAAAAAAAATTGACATTATAAATTTCTTGAGTGATAAGATATATACGAAAATACTGTCTCGCCTTGTGTTCTAATTTTGAATTTCATGACGAGTTTCATTTACGTCATCAAATCTATTTTTATAGTAATCTGTTTGCGAGAATTGAGTCCTCTTGAATACATGCAAATTTTCGTATGTGAGAAGTTAGCAGTTAACAGTGAGCTAAGCAAAAAGGCATTACGATTTATATAAGGAAATCAATGATCTGCTGATATGCTCAGCTGGGTAAGCAATCTAGCAGAGCATTCCAAAATAAAGTGTAGAAATGCTTTGCTGGTATGCTCAGCTGGGTAAGCAATCTAGCAGGCCATTAATAAATATTGTGTAAAAATGCTCTGCTGGTATGCTCAGCTGGCTAGGCAATCTAGCGGGGCGTTCCAAAATATAGCGTAAAAATGCTCTGCTGGTATGCTCAGCTGGCTAGGCAATCTAGCAGGGCAATCCTAAATATAGTGTAAAAAACTCTGCTGTTATACTCAGCTGGCTAAGCAATCTAGCGGGGCATTCCAAAATATAGTGTAAAAAGATCTGCTGTTATGCTCAGCTGGCTAAGCAAGCTAGCGGGGCATTCCTAAATATAGTGTAAAAAAAACTCTGCTGTTATACTCAGCTGGCTAAGCAATCTAGCGGAGCATTCCAAAATATAGCGTAAAAATGCTCTGCTGGTATGCTCAGCTGGCTAGGCAATCTAGCGGGGCGTTCTAAAATATAGCGTAAAAAAACTCTGCTGGTATGCTCAGCTGGCTAGGCAATCTAGCAGGGCATTCCTAAATATAGTGTAACAAAACTCTGCTGTTATACTCAGCTGGCTAAGCAGTCTAGCGGGGCATTCCAAAATATAGTGTAAAAAGCTCTGCTGTTATGCTCAGCTGGCTAAGCAAGCTAGCGGGGCATTCCAAAATATAGTGTAAAAATGCTCTGTTGTTATGCTCAGCTGGCTAAGCAAGCTAGCGGGGCATTCCAAAATATAGTGTAAAAATGCTCTGCTGTTATGCTCAGCTTGGTAAGCAATCTAGCGGAGCATTCCAAAATATAGTGTAAACATGATCTGCTCGTATGCTCAGCTGGCTAGGCAATCTAGCAAGGCATTCCTAAATATAATGTAAAATTGCATAGCTGTTATGCTCAGCTGGCTAAGCAATCTAGCGTGACATTCCAAAATATAGTGTAAAATGCTCTGCTGAATTGCTCAGCTGGCTAGGCAATCTAGAAGGGCATTCCTAAATATAGTGTAAAAATGCTCAGCTGGCTAGGCAATCCAGCAGAGCATTCCTAAATATAGTGTAAAATGCTCTGCTGGCAAGCTCAGCTGGCTAAGCAATCTAGCAGAGCGTTCCAAAATATAGTGCGAAAAATGCTCTGCTGGTATGCTCAGCTAGCTAAGCAATCTAGCAGGGCATTCCTAAATATAGTGTTAAAAATGCTCAGCTGGCTAGGCAATCCAGCAAAGCATTCTGAAAATTAGTGTAAAAATGTTCTGCCGGAATGCTGAGCTGTCTAGGCAAACTAGCAGGGCATTCTTAAATAAAGTATAAATTTCGTTGGTCTGCAACTGATTATTTGGCACTCGTAGACTTTCTGAAATATTTAGTGCCAATGCAGATAATGACATTTTTGACTTCTACGGGACCCTCAAGTGTCTATTTCTTTGGTCTCCGACTGATTCTTGGACGATCGCAGACTTTCAGGAATTTTTGGTGTTAATGCAGATAATGACATTAGTGAATTTATAGGACCATACAGAGTCCATTTCGTTGGTCTGCGAATGTTTCGGGAACACTCGCAGACTTTCAGAAATTTTCGGTGCCAATGGAGATAATGACATTTTTACTTCAAAAAGACCCTCCTGAGTCTATTTCGTTGGTCTGCGACTGATTCTGAGTCACTCGCAGACTTTCAGGAATTTTGGTGTCAATGCAGAAAATGATATTTCTGACTTATTGGGACCTTTCTGAATCCATTTTTTTGGTCTGCGACTGATTCTGAGGCACTCACAGACTTTCAGGAATTTTTGATGTCAAGGCAGATAATGACATTTTTTACTTCTAGGGACCATTCAGGGTCCATTTTTTTGGTCTGCGACTTAATCTTGGACAGTCACAGACTTTCAGGAATTGTTGGTGCCAATGGAGATAATGACATTTTAGGGTAAAAATGCTCTGCTTATGACTAAAGGGTCCTTAAAAGTAAAAAGGTCATGATCTGCAATGGTACTAAACTTCCTGAAAGTCTGCGAGTCTCAAGGAATCAGTCGCAGACCCAAGAAATGTACTCTGGCGGTTCCCTAAAAAGTCAGAAATATGTCATTATCTCCATTGGCATCAAAATTCCTGACAGTCTGCAAGTGTCCCAAAATCAGTCGCAGACCAGCGAAATGAACTCTGGGGGGTCGCTAGAAGTCAAAAATGTCATTATCTCCATTGGCACCAGAAATTCCTGAAAGTCTGCGAATGTCGCAGATTCAGTCGCAGACCATAAAAATGGACTCTGGCGGGTCCCTAGAAGTAAAAATTGCCATCATCTCTATTGGCACCAAAACTTTCCTGAAAAGTCTGCGAGTGTCCAACAATACGCTGCAGGCCAATGAAATGGACTCTTAAAGGTCCATAGAAGTCAAAATATGAATATTTCATTGGCACCAACCATTCCTGAAAGTCTGCGAGTGTCCAAGATCAATCGCAGACGACCAAAATGGACTTGAAGGTCCCTAGAAAGTCTTTAATTGTCAATATCAGCATTTGGCACCAAAATTCCTGAAAGTCTGCGAGTGTCCTTCAAAAAGTCGAAAAGGAAAAAAAAATGGGTCCCCCTTAAAAAGGCCCTTTTAAGAAGTAAAAAAATTTCTTTTATTTCTTATTTCCCCCCAAAAAATCCTGAAAGTCTCCCGAGTCCCCTCAAAAATTCCCCCTAGAAACCCCGAAAATGTCAAAAAAAATTTTTTTGGAAAAACAAAAAAACCCGGGAACTCAAAATCATTTCTGCCAATGACCCTTTCCAAAAAGGAACCCATTTTTTTTAAACCTATTTTTCGGGAATGCCTTTCCCTAAAATTGGGCCCCTAGCCACCCTTAAAGATTCCCCCAAAGGAAATTTTAAAACCCATATTGAATTGCCCTGCAAAAACCCCAAAAGCCAGCGAGCTTTTCCACCAGACTTTTTAAACACTATTTAAGGAATCTTGTTTATAGTCCCCTAAGCCGGGCGGAGCATTCCATCAGACTCTTTTAACACTTTTTTTGGGAAAAATTTGCCCTCCCTAGTTTGTCTAAGCCAGCTTAGCATTCCAGCAGAGCATTTTTTTACACTATTATTTCGTAATGCTCTGCTAGATTGCCTGCAGCTAAGCATTCCACCAGAGCATTTTTACACCATATTTAGGAATGCCCTGCTAGATTGCCTAGCCAGCTTAGTATGCCAGCAGACGCATTTTTTACACTATATATTTAGTAATGCCCTGCTAGATTGCCTAGCCAGCTTAGCATTCAAGCAGAGCATGTTTACACTATATTTAGTAATGCCCTGCTAGATTGCCCCTAGCCAGCTTAGCATTCCAGAAAAGCATTTGTTCAAACTATATTTAGTAATGCTCTGCTTGATTGGCCTAGCCAGCTTAGCATTCAAAGCAAAGCATTTTTACACTGTATTTAGTAATGTCCCTGGTAGATTGCCTACCCAGCTTAGCATTCCAGCAGAGCATTTTTACACCCCATATATTAAGTAATGTTCCGGGCCCTAGATTGCCTTTTAACCCCGGGGCGTTTCCCCCCCATTTTCCAGCCAAAAAGCATTTTTTACACTATATTTAGTAATGCTCTTGTTTAAGTTTGCCAAAGCCAAGTTTGGAAATTCCCAGAGATTTTTAATTTGTTATTTAGTAAGCCCTTTCCCAAGATTGCCTAGCCACCCTTTGTTAGCCGCTAAGAGAAATTCCCAACCCAGAGCTTTTTAACACTATATTTAGTAAATGCACTGCTAGTTTTCCCCTTAAGCCAGCCTGGAGCTTTCCAGCGAGCTTTTTTTCCACAAAAAGCTAAAAAAATGCTCTGCTAAAATTCCCCCTTCCCAGTTTTAGCTGCCAGTTTGATATTGCAGCAGGACTTTTTTAACACTATATTTATAATGCCCTGCTGGGATTCCCTAGCCAGCTAAAGCATTCCAAAAAATTGCTTTTGTACACTATTTTTAGTAATGTCCTGCTAGATTGCCTAGCCAGCTTAGAAAATTCCAAAAAAAAGATTTTTTTTAAAATTTTTAAAAGTAATCCCTTGCTAGATTCCTTTTTAGCCAGCTTAGTATCCACCCAGAGCATTTTTTTCCCACTGTATTATATTGTCCTGTTTAAAAATTTCCCTTCAACCCAGCTTTAGCATTCCAGCAGAGCTTTTTTTTAACCTGTATTTGTAATGTCCTGCAGATTGCCAAACCCACCCTTAGGCATTCCGGGCCCCAAGCATTTTTTAAAAACCTATATTTTAAATGCTTTTGGCCAAATTTGCCTACCCAGCTTAGAAATTCCAGCAGGGGCATTTTTACAATTTATTTGAAAATGCCCTGCTAGATTGCCAAACCAGCTTAGCTAGCCGGGCTGACCCTTTTCCAAAAGAAAATTTTCCCCCCAAAATATTTAGTAATGACAGGCAGATTGCCTAGCCAGCTGGGGCTTTTCCGGGGAAAAGAGCTTTTTTTTTCCACAAAAGCTAGGAGATGCTCTGAAAAGATTCCCTTTGCCAGTTTGGGCCAGCCCAAGGCCTGAGTTTTTGCCACGCAGACTTTTTTTACACTTTTATTTGGGAATGCCCTGCTAAAACCCCCAAAACAGTAGTTTTCCCACCCAGACATTCCCTTTTCCCTAGTTTTAAATTGAAATCCCCTTTTTGTTGGGCTAAAACTGTTCATTTGTAACTTCTACCATCCCAAAATTTTCTTGGAATTAATTATTAATTTTTAAAAGGGAAAAGCTTTAAAAAACCTTGCTCCCCTCCTTTTTAGGGAAAGGGTTTTTTTTAAAAATTTTGAAAACAGGTGGGGGAAAAACAGTGATGGGGTGGGAGAAAGGGGCGGAATTTATGACGGAAAAAATCATTAAATGCAAAAAAAGCAACATTTTGGCATTTTTCGTTTTTAAAATAAAATTGGTATTTTTAGTTTAAAATGAAAAGGGAATACAATAAACCCCATATTTTTAAACCCCAGAACATGTCTATTGGGTTTAAAATTTTACAATTGGAAAATTTGGAAAAGTTTGTTTTTAAATTGTAAAGGAAAAAAAACCCGGGAAAGCTGGATATTGAAGAGATAATTTTTCCCAACAAAGCTAAACCCCAAAAAGAAATTTTTTTTCTTCTTTTTCCCTTGTTTTTTTTTCCTTTTTTTTTTTTACAAAAGATAAAAGGGAAACCCCGAAAATTTTCGTCTGGTTTTATAAATTTTTTAAGGAACCTCACTAGACTTTTTTGGGTCGTTATAATCGTTGACGTTTTAGGATTTAACTAAAGACGTATCATCCCGGGGGAACTTTTCCCGGGAATGTAAAATGAATCTAACACGAGTGTCGCCCTTGCTTAAGGTCCTACATTTTATAAAAAAAAACAACAAAAAAGTAAAAATTATTACCCTCTTCTGTCTCGAAAAAAATTTGAGCTATTTATGATCGCTGCGGTGTGGTGTCGGCGTCGTTGTAGTCGACTTTGTTGCAAAATTTTAAAAATTTAAAGCCCATTATTGAAACATTTCAAAATGTATCAAAGAACTTGAAACTTGCTTTATGTTAGACAAGGGATAACTCTAAAAGAAATATATTTGGAGTTATTCCCCCGTTTAAACTTTGATTTTTTTACGACGGCGTTAACACGCATGTGTTTTCTTGTTTCAGTTTTGAGAAGAAATAAAATAAGTTGCAATAGATATATTAGAAAGACTAAACTTATTGCAATAAAGCATAAGGGCATTCGGTTTCAATGTTATATTCACATAATAAGATGGCTGTATAAGAATCATAGTTTTTATATTATGTTTTATTTCTGTAAATGTCAAAAAACTATACCATTCTGTATTGGAACATAATCGTGTAATAATTTAATTTTTGAATATTTGAATATTCTATATACGCAAGAATAGCGTGGATTCCCTTCATATATTTTCTTGAAACCAATATAGAAATTTTTTTTAATTTGATAACGAATAAAAGTATAAACCGGAAAAACCCGGAAAAAAGGTTGAGTATTTAAATACGTGCATTATTTTCAAAGTTCGTGATGAAGATGTGTAAAAAATTATAAAATGCCGGAAATATAAAATTGTACAAATTTTTTCTTTTTTTAAATGAGGTGTATTCCCATATAAATGACATATAATATTAAAGTCTCTATTCGACAATTTCATGATATTAATTTAACTAGTATCAAGTTATGCAAGCTGCGTGGAGTTTGTTTTTATTGCATACATTCAATGTATTCTTTTTTACATTTCTGATATCATTTTTAAACACTAGATGTTCTATGGAAAGTTTTTTGTTATATGTATATAGTTTCATAATCAGCATACGTTTAGGTCGCGACGTGTCTTTAACTGTATTTCTTAATCGATCGTCGGGACCGACGGGTACTGATTTCGCTGAACTATATCCTCGGTAACCCATTCTTACTCGTTACGTAATATGCAATGAATGTAGTTTAGCGAAACCAGTACCCATAGGTTCCGACGATGAAGTGTAAAAACGTAACGAGTACGCATGGGTTACCCGAGGATGGTCTTAATCTGAAAATAGTTATTGTCGTTTTAAGAAAAATGTCAAATAGCGAACACGGACGTGCCGACTGATAGTGGTCGCATTGGTAGAATCTATTTTCGTCAGAAGGCTAACATGTTAATGAAATACGTCTTTGAACCGGATACCAGTTGTACATGCTAATAAAAGATCTATTATTTTTTTTATCACGAAGATTTGCTTATTCATTTGTTAAAGGATTTTACTCTTATCACGACATTGAATTTTTTTGGTTTAAAAAAAGAAAAGATTAAGTTCTGTTTTATTTGTCTAAAAGTTTACAATTATTTAATGATTTATTTTATTTTTTAACTTTAAACTTTTTTGAAAACTTTCGTGTATTTCTAAAATAGCATAAAAAAACACTGAAAAGG